>NC_056736.1:566921932-567103775 GCF_019279795.1 Protopterus annectens
ATTTTTTTATATATATATATATATATATATATATATATATATATATATATATATATCCTTGATCGTATTAACTTCTTTGAAAGCAGTTACCGAAGTAAGAGATAGTGGCTGTAAAGCATATACAGCTTATATCAGTCTGGCCAAATACTGTTACCTGTGCAAGTATTGTTAACAAACTTGTAGACCTGAATATAAGTCTGTTGCTTGGTAGATAGCTAATTGGTTGATTTGTGCAGTTAAAGTGGAGATACCTCTTCTGATAGTAAAAAAAATGAATCATGGGGGTCCCACAAAGCTGAGGGCTGGGCCTTCAGTTCAGCATTTACTTCTTAGTCTATCAAGCCAGTACCCTGGCCTGCAGTTTTCCGTTTGTAGAGTACTGCAAACTGTTATTTGATCGACTACTGATAGTATATTTACTCCAGTGGAGCTTAATTGTGCCAAACATCTGTGCAAGGATAACATTGTCAAATTAAATAATAAAAAAAAATAGTAGTAGTATAGTTCAATTTGCTGCACACTTTTCTGCAAACTACCACCTAGATTAACCCCCCCCCCCCAACATGGACGTTGTCATGAGGGATCTTTGTACCTTTGTTGATAACTCCATATCCTTTGACCTTCATGTCTTGTAGCAGTTAAGTCATTTATCTGGCCCATGTAATCTCCATGGTTAATTTCTTGTAGATATGAAGAAGTCTTGTTTCTCTACTCATCTGTCATCAGAATTTCCCATTTAGTTTGTTCCTGTTAAAATATATTTCTCGACTCTGGACACCTCAGATTCTCACCTAAAAAGATTACTGGCCGAAAGACCCTTTATCTTTTGACTGACTGGCAGAACTCTCCTTGTACTCATTCAGAAGGTATCCATCTTGACCATTCTACATTTGCAGACCAGAAGGTTCCACAAATACCATCTTAAATGCCCTAAGTCTGTATCAGTGAACTACTAACGTAGGTGTCATGATAGAAACATCCCAACACAGTCTCCACCTGATAACAAACTTTCTCTACATGTTTGACAAAGTAGTAGCAGCCTTGCCCCTTTGAAGGTAATCTGTACATTTGAATGTATAGCTGTAAATTCTCACTAGGCTTGTTATGGATTGCCTTGCTTGAGGTCGGGAAGAAACTTCATGAATATGGTTTTACTGGCTGTGTTAATAATGGTATGAATACTGGTTGACTACATCATCCAGTGGACATATGAGGCAGATGTCTTACCACCGACACAGTGTGCTACCCAGTCATATGTACAGGCATAGAGTATGGCAACCAGGTGCCCCTACCTTGGTGTAGTTTTCAGCATTGTAGGAAAACATTCTTGTTGCTAAGTGGAGTCAAATGAATCAATATATGATTAATGTGGTGAAACAGCAGGATTTGTCATTTGCCTGTTGCAATTTTCTAATTTTTGTTGTATTGTTCAGCAGCAATCGGATTGTATCTCCACAGATATTTTTGTGTAAGTCCTGTTTTAAGTACTTTTGAGTCTGTTTTAGTAAGTAGTGCTCTACACTACTGGGGTCTCTCTGTCACAATTTTGAATAGGTCTTTGAATGCATACCTGCAAGAATTTTGTCAAAGTGGAAGTGTTTTCCAAAGTCTGACAGCAATGACTGAGAAACAAAAAAAAAAAATCACTGACTGCTCTTGGGTTTCAATATGGGCATGAAATTTTTGAGAACTGACCTAAGATGATGATGGGGGTTGTATTGTTTCAGGATAAGAGCCGTATACGTTTTCCCACAAGGATTGGCTGTCTTTGAGGACCAGTTCCTCATTTATGCCTGAAGCAGTTTCTGAACGGTCTTCAACCAGTTAATCTAGTTAAATTTCTTCTTTACAAACACACAAGGGTGAACAAATTTTGCATTTGGTGAATTTGAACACAAGTTGGTACCAGTTTGACAGAGTAACACCACTGAGTCTAATTAGTTACTTTTGTCATTTATGAAATTAGGTGACACTTTCTTACTGAATGGCTAACGGCATTGTCTTTAGCTATGAAGAGTGCAGTAAAACTCCCTCGGCCATGTCAGCAGTTATTACTGCAGCCGTCTTGATGTGCCTGCACAAGTGGGTCTGTGAGGCTGCTGCTTGGATGCCCTTTTTCATATTTGCTGCCATTACAAACTGAAATTTCTGTCTAGGGATAAAGCAGCATTCACTTCAGCAGTTGTGTAGGCCATGCTTTGGACTATCCACCCATTGCTGGGAGTTGCGGGTACAGTTCAGTGCTTGGTATTTTCCTGTTCCTGTATGGAATTTCTGCAGCAGTGATGTTTACAATCATGATTCTGGCCATAGCTTATGATGTGCACTTCTTTCTAGAAGCACTGAGACTGGAGATGTCATGGAAGTGAGAAGCATGTCCACTGTGACTTTATTGTTTATGGAACATCCTGACACGTACTCCAGTGATAAAACTGGTACCATTGTGCATGTGTATGTAGTTTGGTTTAATGATTTAAGGTTCATTTAGCATCCACTCAAGCATTTGCTGACCTTCACTTGGATACAAAAAGAGTAGGGCACATGGATGGCTGACAGCTGAAATATATCAGACCAGGCAAATGACATCTGTATTTGCTATTTTTTATTATTGTAATATATTTCTGCAACAGTCATCTTTCCTATTATTTGAAAATCTACTGTTGGTGTGTATGCCAACAGCTGTACTTTCTTGGAATTGTTATACATTAAATGTTTTTCTTACAGAATAAGTATTATAGATTTGTATTAAATTTTGATTTGTAGTTGCAAGATATGGTTTTGAAGACCATTGTGTTTATATGTTTTTCTATGAATGGTCTATATAAGTAGCTGTAAACATGGGCTGGTTTTGAAATTCATTCAGTACTTGTTGATTTGATTCCATCAGTCTCCACTTATGTCATTTGTAGCTTTGAACAGGAGTTACCCAAACTGGATGTTCTTAAATTACTTCTAAAAGATGGCAGTTATTTGCCTAGGTGCAGTAATCAAGTCTTGTCATTCATTGAAGAGATTTGTTTCCGTTCTGGGGAAAAATATAGTTTGTGATGGAAGAAGCACCCAAATTTCTAAACAGATGTTTGGTGAGTGAAACCTGGTGGTGATCACCATTAGGATTTACAGACATTTGTGCTCTCGTACTTGTACTCACTAGGTGAATCTGCAGCCCCTTTGTACTGCTGTTAAAGAGAAGAGAAAGTTGCTCCTAACTCTAAACAGAACTGAAGCCAAAATCAGCGCATTGTAACCAGCCTCTGAGGAGGGCAGCTGATTATATTGCCTTACCTCTCATACATTGTACCCTGCCTCCCTGAGGCTGGCAGCTGATTATATTGCCATACCTCTCATACATTGTACTTTGCCTTTCTGAGGCTGGCAGCTAATTATTGCCGTACCTCTCGTACATTGCACCCATACCTCTCATACATTGTACCTAGCCTCCCTGAGGATGGCAGCTTATTGTATTGCCATACCTTTCATACATTGTACCCTGCCTCCCTGAGGTTGTCAGCTGATTATGTTGTCATACATCTCATAAATTGTACCCAGCCTCCCTGAGGATTGCAGCTGATTGTATTGCCATATCTTTCATACATTTACCCATCCTCCCTAAGGATGGCAGCTGATTATATTGTCATACATTTCGTAAATTGTACCCAGCCTCCCTAAGGATGGCAGCTGATTATATTGCCATATCTCTCATATACACACACACACACACAGTTTGTCTTACTTGAATTTCTGGCATATTTCCAGAACTCCTCAAACACTCATTCATTCTTCCCTTACCAAAGACTAGCAAAAGACTGTTGTCCCATATCTAACATTTGCTCACTTTAAAAATCTTTGAAAAAATATATAGAAATATTTGAGTATATAAATAAGTATGGCCTTTTATGTGCTTAACAACACTGTTTCAGAAATGGCTTTAGCACTATGACAGCATTGCACACTGGCACATGCATCCTATACTAGAAAGTATTCTGATGGATGACCTATTTATTGATCTTGCAAGGACATGCATTGTTATTTAATAAACTCTGAAAGCTTAACTTTCACATCCTTGTGGTTAATTATTCAAAATAACCTAAAAGACAGAACTTTTCAAGTTTATTCTCATAAGACACACTGTAACACATGCATATATGTTTGTGTTTCACTGTTGCAGTCCTAACCAATGGGTTATCTGGCTCCTAGTAGACCTCCATCGGCCAGAATACCAAAGGTAAGGAATAATTGTCGGCTGTAGACGTCAGGGCATCCTATACAAAAGGAGGCAGCCGACGTCACTTCCTCAGTCTTCCTTGCCGTGGAGTCCGAAGCAGAAGCATTTCTTGCACGAGTGCCGATTGGCAGTTTACCTTTTTTGTTTCTGACTACACAGTTGAAGTCAACCACAGATAAAGTACCCCGTTGGTGATCTTCTTTTCTTGCCTTAAATGTCAGAAAAAGGTCAATAATTGTCTTACCTGTGGAAAGCAGATTCCCCATAGAGATTTTCATTCCTGTTGTATTTGTTTAGGTCTTGACCACGACGTTCCTAATTGTGATCTCTGTGCTTCCTTTAATTCGCGTACTATTCGTCGTCAAGCTAAGCTTTTAGCTAAGCATTTTGGAGTTTGGCCTAAGTTTGCCGGTATGGCGTCCACTGGTCTTCAGGCTTTGGATATCTCCAAGAAACGTAAGGAATTAGGACTGCGACAGGCTCTCGAAGGTCAAGTCCTTGGTTGATAAGTTGGTAATCAGTCATGCGATAGCCAGTGAGGCGCCTTTGCAGACCCTGCAGCCCGCAAATTTTCAACCGCAGGCCTCAGTTGAGACCATTTTAGAGGGCCTCAGGCTTCCATTTTTGCCTTCCGACCTTCCACCTGTTGCCTCTTCATCTGGATTCGGAGCCGTGAAGCTGAATCCGGTGTCAGAGACCTCCATTCTTCGTTCAGACAGCAAGTTCATACCAACTACTTCAGCTGCAACTTCGGCAGTTGCCAGGCCTCCCGAGTCCTTTAGACTTGCAGGTAAATCTTCCAGTCATAAGCCTGTGAAGAAGCAGGCTCCAGTTTCCTCTCGTTCCACTCATTCTCAAATGGTTAAATTGGCTGATGACCTTTTGACTCTTATTGGGGGTTCACAGCCTCCTCCTTCAAAAAGAGGTAGGGATGCCTCTCTTGAGGCTTTGTTCTTTTCAGGTTCTGATACTTCTAGCATTTCTGTTGATGAAGAGGAAGTTTCTCAGGCTTTTTTTCCTTTTGAGGATTCAGACGCAGAGGAGTCCATCCCTTCTGCTTCTCTTCCAGAAGATTTATCTTTTGGTGATACTTAATATACTCTCAGGGAACATTTTAAATGGGAAAGTCAGGATTATTCCCTTTCTAAGAAAAGGATTAGGAAGTTTTTGGATTTGCCTCAGCATAAGCCTTTTGTTATTCCTCCTGTGTTGGAAGTGGTTGATTTATGTTTTTCTGGAAAATTCCTTGACTCCAAATTCGGTTCCTCCTGCTCCCAGGAAACCTGACAAGGTACTATAGAGTACCTGATTCTCATTTATTTTCAGGAATCCGTTGGCTGATCCAGAGGTTATTTCTCAAGGCCCTAAAGGAGTTAAGGCCACTGTTACTAAAAATCCTGTTCCTTTTGGCAGGGAATCTAGGAACCTAGATAGGTGGGGTAAAAAGGTTTATACCTCTGCCACTCTTACTATTAGGTCTACTAATTGTCTCTTTCATATGCTGAAGTACCAGCAGCACACCTTGGAAGCTATTAAGTCTAGGATAACAAGTGTGCCTCAGTTGGCGATGAGTAAGGATATGCAGGATTTGCTGAATTCTGCTAGTCTTGTCAGTAAATATTCATTACATTGTGATTTTGACATTCTAGAAGCCTCCTGTAGGGCTATGGCTACCGGCTCTGTTATCAGAAGGCACGCTTGGCTCAGGGAGCAGCCTCTACCAGAGCCTGTCAAGGCTAAGCTTTTAGATGTACCTTTGCATAAGGACAGTCTTTTTGGCAGCAAAGCAGAGGAAGTGCTCAAGAAGATGGAAGACAAGGCCAAGTCCATGCAGACAGACGTTCTGCAAGTTCATCCTCCTCGCTTTAGCAGGAATTACCCTTCTAATAGTTGGATGTTCCCTGATACCAGCAGACAGAGCCATTCTAGGACTAGAGGTTACAAATCTTCTAGGGGACAGATGGCTAACCCTCAAATGTCTAAGCGTTGGCAGGCTTCCTCTTCCAAAGCGGGAAGTTCTAAGCCTGCATCTCAATCTAAACATTCTCAATGACTCTGTCCAACTTCTGCCTGTTCTTGCCTGCCCGGAGAGTCCTTTAGGGGAGAAGGTTGGCCCTTTTTACAAATGTCTGGGCCAGCATCACAGACTACAAATGGGTACTCAGAGCTGTATCCCTAGGACACAAGTTTTCTTTCCACACCTTTCCAGTACCCAAAGGATTCCCGGACGCTCCTCCAAACCAAAGGGCAGAAGTAGAAAAGCAAATTTTGTCTGTTACTTCTGGGAGCTATAGAATCAGTTCCTGCTTAGCAGGTAGGCTAGGGTTTCTATTCCAGACTTTTCCTAGTTCCAAAAAAAAAAAAGGCACCTGGCGTCCTATCCTAGATCTATCCATCCTGAACTCTTTCTTGATAATTCCAAAGTTCAAAATGCTCACTCTGCATCAGTTGCTGCCAATGTTAGAAAAGGATTCCTGACTGATAACATTGGATCTCAAAGAAGATTATCTGCATATCCCTGTCAGGGAAAGTTGCAGGCAATACCTTCATTTCAGGGTGGGCAAGCAACATTATCAATTCTCTTCGCTGCCCTTTGCCTTATTCTACTGCTCCCAGAGTTTTCACAAAGTGCCTGGCTCCAGTCATTGCTTTTTGCAGGCAGAAGAAAGTTCAGATTTATCCATACTTGGACGACTGTCTAATTCAAGCAAATTCTCAGGAACAGTTGTTAAAGGATCTAGACTTTGTAAGGACTATTCTCTCTTCCCTGGGTTACACTCTCAACGTGGAAAAATCAAAAATGGTGCCATACAAAGAGAGACCATTCTGGGAGCGAGTCTGAACACAGCTGCCCAGATGATACATCTCACCCAGGAGAAGCAGACAACTCTTTCAGTTTACTTCAAGGACTTGGCATGCCTGTCCCAAGCTCCCTGCAAGGAAATACCTGCAACCTCTGGGATTCATGGCCTTTTGCATTCTCATGATTCCGTATGCAAGACTGCAATGGTACCTCAAGAACATATGGTGTCGACACACACAGGACCTGGATGTGATAATTCCTCTGCTTCCATGTCTGCAGACAGAGTTTCTATGGTGGGCAACAGCCTGGCTACAGAACAAAGGCATGCCTTTTCGCCCACCCCTGGCCACTCAGGTTCTTACTACAGACGCATCGGACTCCGCCTGGAGAGCTCATCTGGATGGGAGATGCATACAGGGAAGTTGGAATGCCCAGCATATGTACCTGCACATAAATTTAAAGGAGTTGATGGCAGTCCAGCAGGCCTTACTAGCTTTCAAGCATCTTTCTCCAGGGACCCTGCTTGTCAGGACAGACAGCACCGCAGTCATGTGGTACATCAACAAGCAGGGAGGGATTCATTCTTATCCTGTGCAGACAAAGCATGAGTCTTTGGTCCATAGAAGCATCCCTGGGCCTGCATCTCCTTGTTCAGTTTCTTCCAGGAATGCTCAATGTGTTGGCAGATCAGTTGAGCAGACAGACCCTGGATCCTCACGAGTGGCAGCTGAACAGAGCAGTTTTTTCCAGCATCATTCAACATTGGGGCACTCCTCAAGTGAATCTCTCCTCTCCAGACAACCATCTTCTACCTCTTTTTTGCACCAGACAGCATCACAGCAGAGCCTGGAAAGTGGATGCTCTGTCCTTCCCTTGGACGCTGCTGTCAGTTTACGCCTTCCCTCCTCTTCCCAGAGTATTATTGAAGATCAGGGACGAACGACCAAGGACTATTCTCATAGCTCCGGACTGGCCCAGGCAACATTGGTATCCACTGCTTCGCAGTCTCTCTGTTTCCTCCTTGGCATCTTCCTCTGAAGCCAGATCTTTTGGTTCAGGAAGGGGGAAACATTCTACATCCTCATCTTCAGTCTCTCCATTTGGCAGCATGGCTCATTGTATGACTCCTTCCTTTTCTTCTTCCATTTCCCAGCAGGTGGTTGACATGCTACGGGAGGCCAGGAGGCCTAGCACTAGAAAGTCTTGTGCTGGTAAATGGGAAAGATTCTTTCTTTGGATGCAGGCTAGAGGGGAATCTTCTTCTCAGCCTACCCTTCCTCTGATCCTGAAATACCTGGCTGATTTGTTTCAGGGTGGTCTTTCTTTTTTCTCTATCAAGATCCATGCTTCAGCCATTTCTGCTCCTTGTTCTTTTAAAGAACCCATTTTCTCTCATCCTCTGATGAAAATGTTTCTCAGAGGTGCTTGCAATTTAAAACCTCCCAGAAGAGCACCTACTCCAGCCTGGGATCTTAATTTTGTTCTGGAGAAACTTGCTGTTCCTCCTTTTCAGCCAGCTGCCACTGCAGATTTAAAGTTTCTCTTGTGGAAGACTGCCTTCCTCTTGGCTATAACTTCAGCAAGGATGGTTTCAGAGCTGCATGCTTTGATGGCTGTGGAGCTTTTACTTATTTTCCATCCAGATAGGGTCTCTCTGAGAACCAACCCCTCTTTTATGCCTAAGGTGGTTTCTAGCCTGACTCTTAATCAGTCCATACACCTTCCTACCTTCTTTCCTAAGCCTCGAACTAGAGATGAGAGAATCCTACATTCTCTTGATGTGCAGACAGCTCAGGTTTTACATGGACAGGACTAAAGACCTTTGGAAATCAGCACAGTTATTGGTCAGCTTTGCCCCTGGAGCCCAGGGCAAGGCTATTTCAAAGCAAACCATCTCTAAATGGATTGCTCATTGTATTACTTTTTGTTATTCCTTTCATGGCAAGGTTCCTCCTCAAGGGGTTAGGACTCACTCAACTAGAGCAACTTCCATTTCTGCAGCTTTTTTTAAGGGGTGCCCCTACTAAAGACATTTTGGAGGCTGCCACATGGTTTTCTGTTCACACTTCACAAAGCATTATAATTTGCCTTTGTTTTCAAGAGTCAGGGCAGGGTTTGCCACTGCTGTTCTGCAGGGTATTCTCTCCAATCCTCGATTCTGTTGGTTCCCCTCCCTTTTTTCTGGGCTTTGGTAATCAACCCATTGGTTAGGACTGCAGCAGTGAAACACAAAGGTAGTACAGTTGTGTACACTTACCGTAAATGTAGTTCGAATGTATTCACTGTTGTTTCCTAAGGTACAGGCTAAATTTGGTTTAAGCTTTGTTTTCTGGGGGCTTCTGACTGTTATGGCAAGAAAGACTGAGGAAGTGACGTCAGCTGCCTCCTTTTGTATCGGACGTCCTGACGTCCTATATAACCGACTACAGCTGACGTCATTATTACTTACCTTTGGTATTCTCTCCAATTGAGGGCTACCGGGAGCCAGATAACCCATTTGTTAGGACTGCAACAGTGAATACACTCGAACATCTATATTTATGGTAAGTGTACACAACTGTACTTCACTTGTACCACCCTTTTCTTCAAGTTGTACATATTGCATACACTCACTGGCTAGTGATAAGATTGAAAATGTATCCCTAACAAAATGTATAGGGGAAAACACAAAACATAGAAAACATGCTGAATAAAGGTCAAACTAATAACAGAGATGTGCAATATTGCCTTTAATTCTAATAATCCACCTCTTCATTCTGTGCCAAACACTGTCCCTGCTTGAACAAATCCACACTGGCAGAGGTGGTTGCAGTCCAGAGATAGATATAATAATCTTTAATCCTTGAGCATTTTTACTTCTCTTAAGCACTTACTGATTAAAGTTTATTTTCTGTTTACTTCTTGGAGTATTTTGTTGCCTTCGACAGAATAATTGATGTTTAAGTTTAGAAATAAAGTGGGGTAGGATTACCTTTGTGTCTGGAATCGAATTTCCCACAAAAGGAATCACAAGCAACTATTCTTTAATGCATGGGTAAAAACACTGACTTAGCACTCAGTATCAAAATATTAATAAGCTAAATGAATGCAGGCTACATGAAACTGAAAGAAAGCTGCCGATCCTGAAAATAAATGTATTTATTTGACATTTGTTGACTGGGATAGTCTGACTGAGCTTGTGCCCATTTTCAGCAGGTGCCTGGAGAGAAATGTTCCACTATACAAATTATTCAGGTACAATAAATTCACAGTAAAATGTTTGATAAGTACAGAAATTCAATGTACAAAGTATGCAAGTAAGTAAATTCAGAGTGCCAATTGCCCAAATATTAAAGAATTAACAGGAGTAAAGCAAATAAGAAAAAGACAGTAAAATTTGAATACAAAAAAATGAGGAAAGAGGACAAAATGCAGAACGTGTCCGAGATCTTGGAAAAAGATACAACTCAGATGAGTAGTAAGTGTTGGGGTGGTGGAGCAAGCTGTCAAAGAAGTGCAGAAAAATAGATTATAGTAGAAATATATAGGATGATAGAAGACATAGTTGGATAGTGGGGAAACAGGAGGAAGAAGGGAAGAAAATTAAGGAGGGGATAAAAGGACAGGATGAGAGAAGGAAGGGAAGATTTCAGGTGGGATGGTTGTAGGGACATCTCCAGGTACTGAAAAGATAATTTCTGAGAGATGTCTTGAATTCATGAGCATGGGTGACACTTCTAAGGGCTATGGGAAACGTATTCCAAGATAGAGCTGGAAGTTTTGCCCAAAGAATTTTTTTTTCGTTTATGAATTTGTAAGAGATATTGGTAAGAGCTTCTAAGGGTGCATGGTGGGTTATAGATGGAGACGAGAGAGACTATGCTAGGACAAGAGGGATTGTTTAGGAGAGTGTGAATGAATAGGAGTTGAGTAAATAAGAGTTGGTTGTGAAACTTTAACAAGCTGAGAAATTGAAGAGCAAGACAGTGGTGTGATTTTGGAGGGAGGTTGGCTGCAAATCTGGCTACTTTGTTATAAGTGGTTTTGAGTTTAGATAGTAGGGAAGACTGTAAGTTATGATTTGAGAGCTGTAGAAGAGATTGGGTAGAAGATGAGCCTGGCGAAGTGAAATTCTGGAGCTTGGGGTAAGGAACCTTTTTTTTTTTTTCTATAAAGTAGGCTGAGCTTTTGATGGGTTTTCTTAATACAGTGGTGTACATGGAGGTCGATGATCACTCCAAAAAGTTTTGTGTGGGATTCAGGTGTAACTAATAGTGTTGTGTAGTGAAGTGATAGTAAATGAAGATTTAAGAAGGCAGAGAGATTTGGGTAGGAATAGGAGTTTTGTCTGTTTTAGGGTTTAGTATAAATTGGTTATTAGCCAAGTTTCAGTTAGATTAAAAGAGGTTTGAGTTAGGATGAGTAGTTCAGAGGGGTTGTCAGCAATGATGGTGGTGGTAGTGGAGTCATCTGCATATTGTATGAAGGATGACCGAGGACAGGATGTGTGCAGTTAGTAAAAATCTTAAGAAGGGGGCCAAGGATTGAGCCTTGAGGGACACATTTTTATGGGGAGAAAGAGAGATAGAGCATAGAGCCATTTGACAGATTGCTGTCTGTTAGTGAGGCAGCTGGCGAACCAGGAGATAGTTGCAGGGGAGAGGTTTAGTTGAGAAAGTTTAGAGAGGAGGATGGGGTTGGGAGACTGTGTTAAAGGCTTTGGAGAGGTCTAAAAAGAGGCATGACACCATTTTATTGTCTCTGGCTTGGGAGATAGTAAAGGAAATGAGAGTGATGGTGGGTACTGTGTATGCTAAGCCCTTTCAGATTTTGCAACTAACCCAGACCGCATTTGAATGTTGACATATCTTAGGAATAAAAAGATTTTTGTATCTACACGCCTGGCTAACCTTAACTGAGTAATGATTAGTGCAGTTCTGCAGTAACACATTTCGCTGCGGTTTGTGCCCATGCTTCAGCCTTGTGTTATTGGGAAGGGTACTAGAGAAGCAAGTGCATAGCCATCACAAGTCAAAGATGAAGTCTTATCAAAACCTACATGAAATTAGATTTCGAAAATAGCATTAAGATCTGAAGATAGTTATTCATTGCTAGCTATTCAGAAGACTACCAAAAAAAAAATCAAATCATAATCTGAGAAGTGGAGGAGATTATGAACTAGAGGGAAAAAATTGCTGACCTTCATCTTGGCTGGCTGCCTCTCTGCTGTCAGTCCCAGCTTTGTGAACAGGCATCATGAAGAACTGGAGTGTTGGACCATGGACTGATTTTCAGTTTAAATCCGGGAGTTCTAGCCAAATTAGAACACTTGAAATCACGGAGTACTACATCTTCACAACCCCCTGAAGCTTGCCACTTACTGCATTAGTTAAAGATGGGGAAAACCCATGCTTTCCACCCATGTGGAAAAAAACATCTTATTCTGTTACAGTTTCAAGGACCTGAACAGGATGCATCTCTGATTGCCAAGTTATAACCCTTTGCTTTGTGTAAAAAATTTAATTTTGGGTTGGGAAAGTCATCCTTGTAAAGTTATTTTATCTCTGAAGTATAATGTTCCTTGCTTTTTAAGCAGTCATGCACCAAAGTATTGATGATATCATCTTTTGTGTTGCTGTGACATGTCCTAGTTTGCAGTCTGATTTTTCTGATCTGGTAGGAACAGGTTGGTACAGCGGGCACATTTTATATTAGTGATGTAAAAGAATAATGTGTATGTGAAGCATGATGCAAGCCCTGAATGTCCGTTTGAATGAGACATATGCTATACTGAGTGTTCATTATTCATTTTAAAGGTATATGTCTTTACATGAAGTAGGCAGGTGATGTTATGTAGGTGAGGAGGTAGAGCAGCATGTTTTTAACGTTTGTATTTATAGTCCTATTTTTTAATAATTAGAAGCTTGTTCCATTTTTATAGAACATGCATATGTAAGTAGACATGCCCGGTTTGTTTTTTTTAAAGTTCTTGTATGTTACATATCTTCATATATACTTGTCTACATGTATTATTTTGTTAAGCTGAGAAAGGCTAGGATAATCCTGTTAGCAATACCCTTGTTCTTGTTTTAAAATGTCAGATACTGAATTGTTATAACATGGTCTTTATTTCTGTCTTAACAGTTTCCATCTCTGTGCAATCAGTACTACAAGTTAATCACTTTTATTTGTGAGATCTTCCCAGAGAAGATAGCACAGCTTCCTGAAGACCTTTTCAAGAGTCTAATATATTCTTTGGAATTAGGGATGACTTTGTATCCTTTAAAGTCTGGAAACATTGTATGTGCCAGTTTTGATTGTCTTCAGTAGGTAAGAATGTATATATATTTTAAATTAGTCGCTTTTGGTATTTTGTGAGACAGGTTAGTGTGCTGCCAGTTGCCACTAAGTTAAGGCAAATATTGTTGCAGATATATAAAGTTGACAGCACAACAGAAATTATTTCAAATGTCTTATTTCTCTTGAAGTTAAATAGAGATCTTAAAACGTTGCATTGCAATACAGTAAAACTGTTAGGCAAGTGTATGTGCATATACTGCATGCAGAAATGTATTTTGTCACCAACTGAATAGTATTGGGACAGGGTATTTATCCACATTGCTGGTGACTTGGTCATTTAATGACCCACACATCAAAGGATGGAGCTGCTTTTGGTTTACTCTAAATTCTCTGGGGAGTGGTCAAGGAATGCTTGCCATAAGTTTGCTGACTAGCAGAGTCTGGACAGTAATCCTTGGTAAACTTCAGAAAAGCGCAAAAAAAAAAGTGGGGGGACATGAGGAACTGCAGCAGAGTCCTCAAGGGTAGGTTATATTTGTGCTGGTGACAACCACACCCACTCAGCAGTGTATGCACACTGACACCCCTTAAATTAAAATAAGAAATGTCCCAGCATTCCTTTGAATAATGTCTTGAAACCAGTATGGACCTTCAAGTCTTTCTTGGCCTCACTGATATATTAGGTTCATAGATTTTTGCTAGGCTAATGACCACCACAGTCTTTATAAGCCTCGCCGTATAACCAGTCCTGTTTTTCCCCTAAATACTGGGCATCCTTTTGGTGGAGTATGCTAATAAGGAGGTAGCCAGCTGTTTTATTAGGAGATATGTTAGTTGAAGATTATTTTACTTACTGTCAACCTCTGTCCCTCAGAGACACAGGGGTCAGACTGGGGTGAATCTGTGATCTCCCATCCAGTGATTGTCTCGTGAATTAGGTCAGGGGTGAACTCTGCTTTGCATGGATGGGGAAGCCTATTCACTAGCATGGGAATCCTGTGAGACATGTCTCTGTCTCTCCAGCATATTCTCTTTGTAACAGATGAAGTTTGGGTTCGTGAGTCTGGTGTTTCTTGTGGTGGTTGTTTTGCAGATGTGCAAGAGATCTGTCAGCGATGGATCCGAGGATGCATTCAATTCCAGGCATAGATAACCCTCAGTACACTGTAGGAGACTGAGTACAGAGATAGGTGGTCAGTGTAGGACAGGGTATTCATACCCTGGAGCCTTCTGGAGCGGAACCTTTCTGGGCATTACATCTTTTGCAAGTGCCTGGTTAGGTACATGCCAAAGAGGGCATTGTACTCAGTGATGGGTTTGATAAGGACTGAATAGAGTG
The DNA here is from genome assembly GCF_019279795.1 of Protopterus annectens. Taxonomy (NCBI): domain Eukaryota; kingdom Metazoa; phylum Chordata; order Ceratodontiformes; family Protopteridae; genus Protopterus; species Protopterus annectens. The sequence continues at coordinate 566,936,579 of NC_056736.1, forward strand.
GTATTTTAACTTACTTGGACTTGCATGCCATACACTTGTATAAGTTGGGTAGTGTAGAATGATTTTTATACTGTTTTGGCTACGTGTTGGTCGAGTGTCAGATTACCATGTCTATATGTTCTCAGATCCCCAACTACCTGGTTAACTCTTAGGGGTGTTTTATCAATGGAGTAATTTGCTTGAGTGGACAATTTCTTGAAGGGTGCTGTAATGCACTACTTAGCATTGAGTTTTAATCCATTGCTTGTTAGACCCTCTTGCAGGGCATTAGTATCATTGAGGGAGTCATCTGCGAACTTGGTGAACCAGAGGCCTTTGATGTTAGTTTTGACTTTGTAGTACATGCCAAACAGTAGGGGGCCCAACATGAAGCCCAGGTGTATGCCACTGGTGACCGACCTCTTGGTGGAGGTGGTCTCACCAATCCTGACAACTTGGGTCCTATCTTTTAGTGATCTGGCAATCCAGGGAGTTATGTAGGGATTTATGCATAGTTCAGTGAGTTTGTCAATAATACCTGAGTGGAGTATTATATTAAATGCCTTGGCCAGGTCAAGGTAGTGATGTACACCATTTTCCCATCCTTAATTGCCTTGATGACCCCCTCGAAGAAGTTTACAAGGTTAAGTAGACAAGACTTCCCTTAAAGCCAAACTGGGATGGATCCACTATGTGTAGATTGCCAGTGACCTTATTGAGCATTTCCATGATAAATTGTCTCTGGCTTTGACTATTAGACTTGTCAGATTGATGGTTCTGTAGTTCCCGGGGTCATTTGATGGTCCAGCCTTGTGAAAAGGGATGATTGTTGTGATCCTCCAATCATTTGGTACATAACCTGTTTTGCAGCTGTAGTTGAGTGCTTTAAGTGGTCCTGATAGGTAATGTTTTAGACAATTTAGGTAGTGAGCTGGGATATTGTCTGGGCCCATTGAAGCATTGTTTTGGCCTTGGCAAGCACTGCCCAGGACCTGTTTCCTCTTGATAGTTGGGAGAATATACTAGAAGGAATTTTGTAGGAGGGAGTGGGGGGGGTGAAGGTCAAGCTAAATTTATCAGCCAGTAGGTTTGCTATGTCTTCCTAGTTAGTGAAGATGCTGCCATTTTCCACTAGTTGTGCACACTGCTGAATGTTACCTTTAAGGATGTCCTTCCATATCACTGGTGCAATATTCATGCAAGGGATCTCTTTCTCTTACCAAGGATAGCTCAATGTCTTCCCAGTATACCAAAGCCTTCAGCTCTTATAGGCACCGTACGTCACACACGCTCCATTAGCAAGATGTAGGAAATAAAGATGGTATCTGGACACAAACACTGAGAATTTCTTTGTCGCTATTCCAAATGCCACTATTGTCAGCCAGACTGAATGCCCTTCTGCTGCACTGGTTATCGAGCTGTTTTTTTTTCAGATAAGTGTCTTGCTGGGATTGTTTTCTTTTTTCTTTTTCTTGTTTGGTATTGTGTTGATGCCATCCAGAATGGGAAAATATCAGTGTGGGAGGCAGATTCCCTGTAAAAACCATCACAACCAGTGTCTTTTTTGCTTGGGTGCTTCCCATTATCATAATGCAGTGTTCTGTCTCCCAGGCATTTGTGCCTAAGACCCTACATAGTCATCTCTCCTCTTTGACCATATACCATGCAAACCAACATCTTAAGCTGTTGGCTCAGGGTGCTGTGACGGAATCCTTCTGTCCCAAGGAACAGCCATCTGCCAAGAAGCCAAAATATCAGGTCTGTTATGGCTGCTCCCCAGCCTCCCCCAAATGTCTTTCTAAAGGCTAGTGAAAGCCCTGAAGATCATCTGATGCTTGCTTTGGATTCCTCTGTCGTAACCTTGTTGGAGGCCAGCATGGATTGGAATTCTCACACTTCCTCGGAGGCTTTTCAAACATCTGTACCTGACATTGAGGGAGAGCCTTGGCGGTTAATGACTGAGGGCGATTCCTCAGATTTTAGTGTGGGAGGAAATTACTGCCACCATTGTCGAATCGCATCAGGCGTCTGACTCTTCGAGTGTTTTGCAAGCATAAGTTCTGCAGAAAAAGAAACAGAAGACAAAGCATATACCTTCTGTTGTAAAGGATCCTCAGAATGAATGGCAAGATTTCACTCTGGGTTTATTTAATGCTTTGATAGCATTAAAGTCTTCTCAAGGGAATCTCTGATGTTCTTTGTGTTTCACTGTTGCAGTCATTACATTTGGGTTATCGCCTGCAGGTAGCCCTCAGCTGGCCTGAATACCAGCGTCTTGGATTCCTGCGTTGGATGCTATCTCTTCTTCCATGACATCAGGCTGTCAGGGGTATAAAACATGCAGCAGATGCCATTACATCAGTCTTTCTTGCTGCACAGTGCCCAAAGCAGAAGCAGTTCGCAAGTGCCGGTCGGCCGACTCCTGAAATTTTCGTTTGAGTTTCAGAACTGAAGTCTTCAAAAAAGCTAGGTACCCCATTGGAGATCCTTTTTCTTGCTCTTAACCGATGTCAGTAAAAGTTAACATTTGTCTTACCTGTGGAAAGCAAATACCTCATAAAGATTTTCATTCGTACTGCATTCCTTGTCTAGGCCCAGACCACCCCGTCCCTCGCTGTCGATTTTGTGCCTTATTCAACCCCCGAACTATTCATCGTTGGTCTATTTTTGCAGCAAATTATTTTGGTACTCGGTATAACTATCCAGAAATGGCTTCAGTAAGTCATCCGACTACCAATATTCCGAAAAAAGTAAGGATAAAGACAGACACAGACTGCATAGGTCCAAAACTGCCGACGACACTTCCGTTAAGCTAGTTGCCAGTCTGCCGGTACTCAGTGAGGCACTTTCGCAGGCCCTGATAACCCGCTACTTCAGATTCACATGCCTCTACTGAGACCCATTCGGAGTCCAGTATGCCGTGAGATGCTTCTTCGATTATGGAACCTGCAGATGTCTCTACCTTGGATGGGTCTGGAGCCGTTGTGCAGACACCGACGTCTGAGAGTGTAGTCAGGCCTACAGACTTGCATTTTAAACCGACACCATATTCTTCATCCAGGCCTAAAACTCAACCCACACCTAGAAAACCAATGTCCAAATCGCATGGTCAGGCCCATATGCCTTAAAAATGAATGCTTAGAATGGCTGAGGACCTTATTACTTTAATTAGGGGAAGCCAGCTTTCCCCCTCTGAGACCTAGAACTGATTTTTCCTTCTGATTCTTCTGATCAGTATTCTGATATTTCTGTTTCTTCTGATTACCAGGATTTGCCCTTATCTACCTATAAGGATTCTGATGCAGAGGATTCCATTCCCTCTGCTTTCCCTCCAGAAAATTTTTCTTTTGGTGAAACTTTGCACACTCTTGGGTAGCATTTCCGCTGGGAAAGTCAGGATTACTCTGACTCCAAAAAGAGGCTTAGGGAATTCTTACTCCTACCTCAACACAGGCCTTTAGCTATCCCTCCTGTACTAGACATTGTAGATGATGCCTCTTGGAATCTAGCCTGTCCCCAGGCACTTTATTTCCAGCTCCCCGAAAACCTTGCAGGTATAACAGAGTACCTGACTCTCTCGAGTTTCTCTTCAAGAATCCTACTGCAGATCCAGAGACCATTTCCCAAGGTCCAAAGGGCTTTAAGGCTACTGCTGCCAAAAATCCTAACCCATCTGATAGAGATTCTAGAGCCTTGGACAGATGGGGCAAGAAGGTATACTCTTCTGCTACTGTGGCCATTAGGGATTTAAATTGCCAGTTTCATATGTTAAAGTACCAGCAGCATATTATGGGAATACTTAAACAGAAAATGATATTGATTCCTGACTGTGCTGAACACACACAATTACAGGATTTAATGCATTCTGCTGAACAAGTTGGTAAACATACTTTGCAGTGTGGTTTTGACTGTTTAGAAGCATCTTGCAGGGCTGCTGCTGTCACTGCGTCTGTACTTAGAAGGCTTGCTTGGTTTAAGGAGCAAAACTTGCCAGATCATGTTAAAGCTAAATTACTGGATACTCTCTTAAACCAAGACTGCCTATTTGGCAACAAAGCAGAAGTTGTCCTCAAAAAGATTGAGGAAAAAGCTAATCTATGCAAACTGTTAAAGATTTCCTGCAAGTACAGCCTCCCAGATTTAATAGGCATTGGCCTTCAAAGAATTGGACCTTTCCAGTCTCTTCCAGGCCTTCTCAGTTCAAACCCAGGAACAGCAGACCACTTAGGTTACAGTCTCAGGCTACGCACAGACCTAAGCAGTGGGGGGTTCCCACTTCCAAAGCAGGAAGTAGTAAGACACCCCCCATGGAAAAATGTCAGAATGACTTGACCTTAACTCTTCCAAGCCCTGCTAAACTGCCTGCTCCCCTAGGAGGAAAGCTCACCCTGCATGAAAAAAACTAGAAACTCTACCCAGGATAAATGGATTTTTAAATTTAGTTTTCCAAGGATACAAATTCCACTTCCACTCCCTACCAACCCCCAAATCAGTGGGCAAAGGCTCACCAGCAGGTTCTCTCTCTAAGTATCAGGGCTATTCAACCTGTCCCAGCAGAAGAAAGGGGACAAGGTTTTTATTCGAGACTTTTCCTGGTACCCAGAAAAGACAACTCATGGCATCCTATCCTGGACCTCTCTATTCTAAACACCTTTTTGGTAATCCCAAAATTCAAAATGCTAACACTTCAACAGCTGCTTCCTATGCTAGGCAAAGATGCCTGGTTGGTAACCTTAGACTTGAAGCTTAGCTGCACATTCCAATAAGGGAATCTTGCAGGAAATGCCTACGCTTCAGGGCAGGCTCCATGCACGGTCAGTCCTCTGCACTTCTCTTTGGCTTATCTACTGTGCTCAGGGTTTTCACAAAGTGTCTAGCTCCAGCCATTGCATTTTGCAGGCAGAGACATTTTCAAGTATACCCATACCTGGACGATTGTCTGATTCAGGCAGAAAGCCAGGACTTGCTATTAAAGCATCTGACATTCGTAAAGAAGCTTCTAACCTCACTGGGGTACACCATAAATGAAAACAAATCTCACCTAGTACCCTGCCAACAGATTGTATTCTTGGGAGCAAGCTTGAACACAACTTCCCAGATGGCTTTCCTTACTCCAGAGAAACAAGTTTATTTGACAACCTACTTCAAACTACTAACCACAAAGACCCAGCTATCTGCAAGGACAATTCTGCAAGCCCTGGGGTTCATGGCCTCTTGCATTGTACTAATTCCATATGCAAGACTGCATATGAGGAAACTACAATGGTATCTAAAAAGCTTATGGTGCCAACATTCTCAGGACCTGGAATCAATGATTCCTATCTTTCCTTGTATAAAGACAGAGTTCCTTTGGTGGGCAGAGGCTGGCTACCACAACAAAGGGTCCCTTTCACTCTACCCCCTGCCGCCCAAACCCTAACAGACGCATCAGACTATGCATGGGGGCTCACTTGGCAGGGCAGTGCATTCAGGGCAAATGGAACCCGAGACAGATGCATCTGCATATCAACCAAAAAGAAATGTTAGCTGTACAGAATTCCCTGACAGCCTTCCAGGACCACATTCATCTAGGACGGTTATTGGTAAAGACAGACAAACACCACAGTTATGTGGTACATAAACAAGCAGGGGGTAACCCACTCATACCCTCTCTGCAGACTAGCCATGGCTCTGTGGAACACAGCCTTGAGCTACCAAGTGCATTTACAGGCTCAATTCCTGCCAGGCAAGCTAAATTTTCTGGCAGATGACCTAACCAGAAATCTCATGAACCCACACAAATGGAAACTGAAACCAAAAATATTCAACCTCTTGAGGAACAAATGGGAGGACTCCAGAGATAGACCTGTTTGCCTCCCCTAGGAACTACCAATTGGACAAATTCTGCACAAGGACTTCGCACAGTCGAGCTTGGAAAGTGGATGCCCTGTCCTTTACCTGGGAAAGCCCCTTGGTTTATGCCTTTCCCCACTCTACCGCTCCTCTCAAAGGTTCTGCTAAAGATCAAACAGGACAAGCCAAGGACAATACTGATTGCACCAGACTGGCCACGCCAGCATTGGTACCCCCTGTTGCGCAGTATGATACTGCTGGAGCCATGGAACCTACCTCAGACACCTTCCCTGCTCTCCCATCAGGCGGGCCAGATTCTGCACCATCAGCTTCAAACGCTGAATCTTGCAGCCTGGCTTATTCCTTGAGCTTTCCAATGGCATCCCTCAGTAAGCAGGTACTAGATGTCATTCTGGAAGCAAGGAGGCCTAGTACTAGAAAAAGATACTGTTCCTGGAGCCAGACTCAGAGGATGGGCACAACAGTACCCAGCTTACGTCGTATATACTTCAGTACTTAACAGAAATGCTGCACAAGGGCCTATCCATCTCATCAATAAAAATTCATGCCTCTGCCATTTCAGCACATTATAACACTGAACCACCCCTCTTCTCTCAGCCCCTGCTAAAGCAATTCCTCAGAGGGGCTAAATTTTAAGACCCCCCAGGACAGCCCGTACTCCAGCCTGGGACCTTAACTTTGTATTGGAAAAGCTCACTCTCTCTCCTTTTGAGCCAGCTGCAACTCCAGATTTAAAATTCCTTTCTTGGAAAACAGCCTTCCTTCCAGCCGTCACTTCAGCAAGAAGGATGTCTGAATTACAGCCCCTCATGGCAGTGGAGCCCTTCATTATCTTCCATGCAGACAGGGTTTCCCTCAGGACCATTCCTTTATGCCCAAGGTGGTGTCTAGTGTGGCCCTAAATCAGTCCATTCATTTGCCTACCTTTTTCCTGAATCCACAAAACAAAGAATGAATACTGCACTCTTTGGATGTGCACAGACAACTTAGATTTTATTTGGACAGGACTACACCTCTCAGAAAATCTGAACAGCTGCTAGTTGGCTTTGTTGCAGGGGCAGAGGGGAAGGCCATTTCAACGCAAACCATTTCTAAATGGATAGCCCATTGCATTAATTTCTGCTATAAGCACCATGGGAAACCTACCCCACAGGGGATAAGATCACATTCCACCAGGGCTGCATCTACTGCTACAGCCTTTCTCAGCGGAGCTCCTACCACGGACATGCTGGAAGCTGCAACTTGGAGCCCTGTGCATACATTCACCAAGCATTACCACATGTCTATTTTTTCTAAATCCAGAGCTGGTTTTGCCACTGCAGTCTTGCATGGCTTAATAGTTGGCCCTAATACTCTAACTTCCTCCTCCCGTCCTTAGCTTTGGGAATCAACCCAAATGTAATGACTGCAACAGTGAAACACGAAGAACATAGTACAGTTGTGTACACTTACCATAAATGTAGATGTCTGAGTGTATTCACTGTTGCAGTCCTGGTTACCTTCCCTCCAGCCCTCTTCTCTTGGCTCTACCTTTCCTTCTTGTTTGATGTATTTAAGCTTTCTGGTGTATTTGCTTTTTGATGGAGGTGTGCCATAACATATAATTGCTTCCCATTGTGGGGGCACCTGACATCTGGGGCAAGAAAAACTAATGTAATGGCATCAGCTGCGTGTTGTATACCCCTGATGACCTGAGGTCATGGAAGAAGAGACAGCATCCGATGCAGGAATCCAAGACTCTGGTATTCAGGCCGGCTGAGGGCTACCTGCAGGCAGATAACGCATATGTGATGACTGCAACAGTGAATACACTTGAACGTCTACATTTATGGTAAGTGTAAACAACTGTACTTTCTGGCACTCTTAGTGTGAAAAAGGGCTTGGCAGTTGAAACATTTATAAGCAGGGTCCTGGGAAATTAACCATTTTATAGGCTACCTTTGTTCATGAGAGACATAGGTGACAAAGCAAGAGTGAAAAGGAGTGAGAGAGACTGTTAGATAAGCCAGTCTTACCTATCACTATAATTCAGACACAGTCATGGCAGCTGTATGTTGTGGAGTTTGAACACCTGCTTATTTAAGGCCACACTCTGTGGACTCACGTATTAGCTGCTCACACCACAGATGTCTTAATCTATCTTAAGGATTTTTAGTCATCTGTTCCATCTTTTGTGTCCTCCCAGTAAAAACTGCAAGAGCGAGTCAACCAGTTTAGATTCTTTACTGTGTAATATCTTAAAACTCCATAGTGGAGGCCCATGGGATATATGCAAATGCCCCCTTAAAGACATGCCAGTGTTTCAACTACATGGCTTCTGAATGTCCATGACTGTTCACTTTTTAAGTCTTTATATAGATACATTCAGGCCAATACAAACAAAACCCTCTAGCTGTAGGCTTGCCATGTATTGGACTTTTACTGACCTCATCAATACAGCATAAGTGGATTGTTTTTCAGTACTGAGTCTGCCATTACATGTATGCCCAAATGCAAAGTGACTTGATCGGAGTCTCGCTTTAGGTAATAGGAGGTTGAAAGAATCAAACCCTGGACTATAGGAAGCAACTTGATGATGTCCTTCAAGGATGCATCTGCAGTCCTTACAAATGGGTTGTCCTGTCGTCAGGCAGCCCTTCGGTCGGCCGGATTCCAAAGTCTGGGTCTGGCTTCGGCTGGTGTCGCACTTCACCCGACGTCATAGCGGCAGTTCTTCGGGTATAAAGGCATAAGCCGATGCCATTTTCCTCAGTCTTTCTTGCTGCGTGGCGCCCGAAGCAGAAGCTGTTCGCAAGTGCCGGTCGGTCAGATCCAGAGATTACTACTACCGAATATTACTTCGAAGACTTCTAAAAAGCTAAGTACCCCGTTGGGGACTCTTTCTTGCCTCAGCCGATGTCAGAGAAAGTGAATAACTGTTTATCTTGTGGGAAACAAATACCTCATAAAGATTTCCACTCCTACTGCATACATTGTTTAGGCCCAGACCACGGCGTAGCAGCTTGTCTAGCCTGTGCTTCTTTAACCGACGGACGCTTAGGCGTCGGTCGGTGTTGCTGAACAGATTTTCGGCTCTGATTTTGCCTATATTATGCCGTCGGATCCTCCGACTACAAATTACCAAAAGCATAAAAGGACCGACACTTGCGGTCCGCGGTTTGACGAAACGCGATTAAGCAAACAGTGTCTCTGTTTCGGCCGAAACCGAGCAAGCGGTTCTTTCTTCAGCCGAAACCATGCCTTCTACCGAGGCCTCCTCTAACCAGGTAGAATCGGCTTCTGAAATCCAACCTTCTGTTGTGGTTTCTCAGGAATTATCAGACACTATTCCCCTGGATATTTCAACCCCTGGGCGTGGAGCTGCTAGGCCTCCTGCAGCCATGTCTATTAAGGCCTTTGCCAGGGCTAAAGCAGCCAAAGCTTCAAAAACGGTGCCTGCCAAACCCCCCCTCTCACAGGCCCAGCACCAGCTCCCATATGCTTTCTTTGGCTGAGGATCTCATTTCTTTAATTCGTGGATCCCAGCCTCATCCAGACAGGGCCTCTCTCCCTCCTCCAGAAAAGAGACCTAGAGCAGAGCCCCCTGAGCCAGTATCCACAGATGATTCCTCTGATGACTCAGAACATACAGACCCTCCTGAGGCTCCTTATTCTCCTTACGAAGACTCTGATGCTGAAGAGTCCATCCCTTCAGCCTCTCCACCTGAGGAATTTTCCTTTGGGGAAACCTTGCATGCTATGAGGGAACAATTTCAGTGGCAGGGCCAAGATTTCTCAGACTCCAGAAAAAGGCTTAGAACCTTTCTACATTTGCCACAACATAGGCCTTTAGCTATACCTCCAGTTCTTTCTGTTGTAGATGATGCATTTAATGATGCTTGCACTGCTCCTGATTCATTACCTCCGGCTCCTGCTAAGCCCGGACACTCACCACCATTTATACAAGGCTCCTTTTGCAGATCCAGAGACTATCTCCCAGGGCCCTAAAGCTGTAGCAGCTACTTCTACTAAAAACCTCCTCCCCTCTGAAAGGGAATCCAGGTCCTTAGAGAGATGGGGTAAAAAAGTTTACACCTCTGCTACTTTGTCAGCTAGGGCTTTGAACTTCCAATTTCATATGATTCAATATCAAGAGTTTATGCTTGACCAGTTAACTAAAAAGCTGTCCTCTGAAGAATCTTTAGATAAAAAGTATGTTCAAGAAATGGTACATAACATACAGCAGGTTAGTAACCATTCTTTAAAATGTGGTTATGATGCACTGGAGGCTTCCTTTAGATCAGCCATGACTGGCACAGTTATCAGGAGACATGCATGGTTGAAAGAACAGGCATTACCAGACCATGTCAAATCAAAGCTTTTGGATGCACCCATGGGCATGGTCAATTTATTTGGTTCCCCTGCACAGCAGGTACTAAAAAAGATGGAAGAGAAGGCAAAATCTGTACAAACAGTGAAAGATTTCTTACAGGTTCAACCTCCAAGGTTTAGCAGGAACTGGCCCTCCAAGAATTGGTCCTTTCCGGACTCCTCTAAGACACAAAGAGGCAGGAATAGGCGTTCTAGAGGCAGAAACCAATCCAGGGGTGCCTACAGGGGACGCCAGTGGCAAGGTAACAACCAGCGAGGCACGGATGCAGCCACCACCACTACAACAACTCAATCACAGTGACTTGGCGGTGGCACCGCCTACCAGGGAACAACTAGAAGCACCCTTAGGCGGAAAGCTAACCTTATTTTCAAAGAACTGGCATTGCATCACAAGGGAAAAATGGATTTTTGCAAACTATAGACCAAGGTTACAGGTTCCATTTCCATACTCTACCAGGAAAGAGAGGAATGCCAAACCTACCACCTACTCAAAGGGCAGAAGCTCTAAAGCAAATATCTCAATTAAGAATGAGAGCTGTGGAAAAGGTACCATCTATGGAGCAAGGAAAGGGATTTTACTCCAGACTCTTCCTGGTACCAAGAAAAGAAAACAAATGGAGGCCTATTCTAGACCTGTCCGCTTTAAACACATTCCTCATTGTCCCAAAATTCAAAATGCTGACCCTACAGCAGCTTCTTCCCATGCTGGGCAAGGAGTCTTGGCTGGTAACTCTAGATCTCAAGGAGGCATACCTGCACGTCCCCATACAACCAATTTGCAGAAGATACCTCAGATTTCTTGCAGGATCAGAGCATTATCAATTCTCAGCATTGCACTTTGGCTTATCTACTGCACCCAGAGTGTTCACGAAATGCCTGGCATCAGTAATTGCTCATTGCAGACTTCAGGGGATTCAGATTTATCCCTACCTGGAAGACTGCCTGATACAAGCGGACAACAAAAGCAAGCTAACAGAAGACGTACAAAGAGTCATTTACCTGCTGCAAGCCCTGGGATATTCAGTCAATATAAAAAAGTCAAGGCTGATTCCATCTCAAAGAATAACCTTTCTGGGTGCAGAGCTGGACACATCAAAACAAATGGCATTCCTAACTACAGAAAAGAAAGAGCAACTACCTCTCTACTTCTTGGCATTAACAAAGCAGAACCATCTAACTGCAAGAAAAGTGCTACAAGCCCTAGGCTTCATGGCATCCTGCATAATTCTGGTCCCTCATGCCAGACTGCATATGAGAAAACTACAGTGGTACCTAAAGAATTTGTGGTCCCAACACAAGCACAGCCTAGAAACCAAAATCCCAATAATCCCATGCCTGAAGCAAGAGTTCCTATGGTGGGCTGAGGCCTGTCAATCAAACACAGGATTGCCCTTCTGCAACAGTCAACCAAGCCAAACCATCACGACAGATGCCTCAGACCTCGGTTGGGGGGCACACATGTTGGGCAAGTGCATACAAGGCCTATGGACTCGAGACCAGCTGCACCTGCACATAAATCTAAAGGAAATGCTGGCAGTAAAATTGGCAATCCAGTCATTCAGACCTTTTCTCCAAGAAGGTCAGTTGATGATAAGGACAGACAACACCACAGTTATGTGGTACATAAACAAACAGGGAGGCATGCATTCATATCCCCTATGCCGGCTGGCACTGGACCTATGGGATGTGGCTCTGAGCTACAACATTCAGTTACAAGCAATCTTTGTACCGGGGAAGGAAAACATTCTAGCAGACATATTAAGCAGAACTACCACAGATGCCCACGAATGGATGCTGCATCCGGACATCTTCAAAGCCATCACAAGAGAATGGGGATTACCACAAATAGACTTGTTTGCATCTCCACTCAATCACCAGCTAAAGAAATTCTGCACAAGGATGTACCACCCACTTGCTTGGAAGGTGGACTCCCTATCTTTCAGTTGGAAAAACCTGACAGCATACGCATTCCCACCACTTCCTTTGATGCACAAGGTGCTTCTGAAGATCAAAGAGGAACGTCCGAGGATCATTCTGATAGCTCCAGACTGGCCAAGACAACATTGGTACCCATTGCTGAGGAGCATGTCTCGGGAACAAATGCGGACACTACCCCTGATTCCATTACTGTTAACACAGAACAACTACAACATCCTGCATCCAAACCTGAAAACTCTGCAGCTAACTGCCTGGAACATTACATAAGAGCAATTAACCCAAATTTATCCCAAAGGGTTAAAGACATAATCCTGGAGGCTCGTAGACCTTCAACAAGAAAGAATTATGCAGCAAAATGGAAAAGATATCTCATTTGGAGTACTACAAAGGGGAAAGATGTGACACTGGTGAACATAGCCAACATCCTGGAGTACTTGGCAGAGCTCTTCCATACAGGCCTGTCCTATTCTTCCATCAAGATACATGCATCAGCTATTTCAGCAGAATACAGCTTGGATCCTCCTGTCTTCTCTCATCCTCTGCTCAGACAGTTTCTGAGAGGAATTAAAAATGTAAAACCTCCCAGGAAACCTCCATTGCCAGCATGGGACTTAAACTTTGTGCTAGAAAAATTGACACTTCCCCCTTTCGAACCAGCAGCAACAGCAGAATTACAATACTTATCCTGGAAGACTGCTTTCCTGCTGGCAATAACTTCAGCAAGAAGAGTCTCTGAACTACAGGCATTAATGGCAGTGCAACCCTTCCTGATCTTCCATCAAGATAGTGTCCATGAGAACAAATCCTACATTTATGCCTAAGGTGGTATCCAGAGTCTCTCTAAATCAGGCTATCCACCTACCTACATTCTTCCCCAACCCACAGAACAGGGGAGAAAGACTCTTGCATACCTTGGATGTACATAGACAATTACGCTACTACCTGGACAGGACCAAATCCAATAGAAAAACTGACCAGCTTCTGGTAGCATATGCAACAGGAAAGGAAGGAAAACCAATTTCAAAACAGACAATCTCCAAATGGATAGGAAATTGCATTAGATTTTGTTACTCCTACCATGGAAAGAAAACTCCAGAGAACATCAGGCCTCACTCCACAAGGGCTACAGCCACTACCACAGCTTTCTTACGAGGAGTGGCTACCAAGGACATTATAGAGGCTGCTACTTGGACCTCCGTGCATACATTTGCCAAGCATTACAATTTACCTTTATACTCTAGATCCCCGAGCAGGTTTTGCCACTGCTGTTTTGCAAGGGATCCTTACTACACCATAATCTCTACTCTTTTCCTCCTCCCCTAGTTTAGCTATGGTATTCTACCCATTTGTAAGGACTGCAGATGCATCCCTGAAGGGCATAGTACAGTTTTGTACGTACCATAAATGTAGATGTCCGATAGGAATGCATCTGCAGTCAGGATTACCCGCCCTCCTTCCCCTCTGAGGTACTCCTAGGGTATTTGCCATCCTTCAGCTAGCTTGGGGGGGATCTATTATGGTGTATTTGTTTGTATATATGTACATACATGCTTATTTTATGTGTTTGCTCTCTACTATTTGGAAACTTTGGCATTTATCCAAATTTAGCCATCCAAGAGGGCACCTGGCATCTGGGGCAAGAAACACTGAGGAAAATGGCGTCGGCTGATGCCTTTATACCCGAAGAACTGCCGCTATGACGTCGGGTGAAGTACGACACCAGCCGAAGCCAGACCCAGACTTTGGAATCCGGCCGACCGAAGGGCTGCCTGACGACAGGACAACCCATTTGTAAGGACTGCAGATGCATTCCTATCGGACATCTACATTTATGGTAGGTACAAAACTGTACTTTCTTAGTGTTTCACTGTTGCAGCCCTCGCCTGTGAGTTATCCCTGCTGTGGTAGCCCTCGGCCGGCCCAAATACCAGAGTCTGTGTTTTCTGTGTCAGCTGCTGTCGCTTGCTGCCTGACATCACGTTGCCAGTGCTATAAAGGAAGGCAGCCGACGCCGTTATATCAGTCTTTCTTGCCGTGGAGCCCGTAGCAGAAGCAGTTTGCAAGTGTGCTGGTCGGTCGCTACCAGAGTTTGAATTACAGCTGAAAATGTCTAACGCTAAGTACCCATTGGGGATCCTTTTTTATTGCACTAACCAATGTCCAAAAAAGTTAACAATTGTCTCGCTTGTGGAAAGCAAATACCACACAGAGACTTCCATTCATACTGTGTCACTTGTTTAGGGCCAGACAAAACCGTCCCCCGTTGCCAGTTCTGTGCCCTCTTTAACGCGAGAACCATTCGTCGCACAGCTCTTATTGTAGCCAGGTATTTTCGTCTTCCATCTTCGCATTCTGAAATGGTGTCCATCAGCCAACAATCCATAGACATTCCAAAAAAATTTAAGGATAAAGATAGAGACAGACCTCACGAGGCTAAGCCTTCCAATGACTCTACTGCTAAGCAGGTCGTCAGTTCTCCATAATTCAGTGAGGCACCATCACAGCCCCTGATGCCTGATTTGATACCATTGCAGGCCTCTACTGAGACCCTTTAGGAGTCCGGTATGCCCCAGAAATCTTCGTCTTCCGAGCCTTTGGTTGTCTCTGCCTTGGTTGGGTCCAGAGCCGTGACCCAGGCACTGGCTTCCAAGGAGGTTTTTCGCACTACTGAATCTAGACAAAAAAGTCTTCTCCTCGGACTACTGTTTCTCTCAGACCAGTGGATAATCTTAGGCCTAGAGGCAAGGCCACTCCTACGAAAACTACCTCTAGCCACCATTTTACTCCTGCTTCACTACCCCAAGCTCAATTGCTTAAAATGGTGGAGGATCTTATCACCCTTATCAGGAGAAGTCAGGCCACACCTTCTAAAAGGAAAAAGAGACCTTTCTCCTGAAATATTGACAG
The DNA here is from genome assembly GCF_019279795.1 of Protopterus annectens. Lineage (NCBI taxonomy): Eukaryota > Metazoa > Chordata > Ceratodontiformes > Protopteridae > Protopterus > Protopterus annectens. Next base: position 566,951,627 of record NC_056736.1, read on the forward strand.
AACAGGATTCTGAGGAGTCTAATTATTCAGATTTTGAAGAGGAACAACCTCCGACTACTTATGAGGATTCAGATGCAGAGGAATCCATTCCTTCTGCCTCCCCACCCAGAAGATCCTTCCTTTGGGGAAACCCTTCACACATCAGGGAACATTTCCATTGGGAATCCCAGGGCACTTTTCTCAGTCTAAGAAAAGACTACGAGAGTTTCTAGACCTGCCCCAGCACAGACCCTTGGCCATCCCTCCAATCTTAGACGTGGTTGATGTCTTCCATGAATCCAGTTCAACTCCTGATGCCCTCCCACCTGCTCCCAGAAAACCTGACTTATTACAGAGTACTGGATTCTCACAAATACCTTTACAGAAATCCTGCTGCAGACCCAGAGGTCATTACTCTGGGACCAAAAGGAGCTAAGGCTAGTTCTGCATAGAATCCTATTCCTTCTGACAAGGACTCCAGAGCTCTAGACATATAGGGTAAAAAAGTATACACCTCTGCAACCTTGGCTATCAGAGCACTAAACTGTCAGATCCACATGTCAAAATATCAACAACACACTTTGGAACTATTAAAACAAAAGATTTCAACCTTTCCTGAATGTGCCAATTCGAAAGAGTTAGCAGATTTACTCCACTGTACTTGTCAAGTGGTTAAACACTCATTACATTGTGGATATGACGCCCTAGAAGCCTCAAGCAGGGCAGCAGTGTCAGGATCTGTCATTAGGAGACATGCATGGTTGAAGGAACAACCTCTCCCTGATCATGTCAAATCTAAATTACTTGATGCAGCCTTGGATAAGGACCACTTGTTTGGAGTAAAAGCAGAAGAGGTGCTTAAAAAGATGGAAGACAAAGCAAAATCTATGCAAACAGTAAAGGATTTCCTTCAGGTACAACCTCCTAGGTTCAGCAGGAATTTTCCTTCAAAATGCTCTTCCTTTCCTGCACCTAGCAGACAAGGACAAGGTAAGCCCCACAGGGACAGACAACCCAGACTCCTATCCCAGGGACAGCAGAGAACCAAACAGTGGGCCACTTTCACTCCAAAGGCAGGGAGTTCTAAGCCATCCCTCCATGGCAAAAACTCCCAAGGACTCCCTCTCCCCCCTGCCCTCTTTTCACTCGCCAAAAACTAGGAGGAAGGCTCTCCCTCTGCAAAGAAAATGGGCTTTCTGTAACAAAGGACCAATGGGTCTTAAAGATCATTTTTCAGGGATACAAATTCTCCTTCAACGAACTCCCAATTCCAAGAGGGTACCCAGACTTACCTCCAGATCAGTGGGCAGAGGCACTGAAATAAGTCCAAACTCTCATATCCCAAGGGGCATTAGAACCTGTCCCCTCAGATCAAACAGGCAAAGGCTTTTATTCCAGACTATTCCTTGTTTCTACAAAAGAGGGCACTTGGCGCCCCATCCCGGATTTATCTATTCCGAACACCTTCCTGGTAGTCCCCAAATTCAAAATGCCAATTTTGCAGCAGTTGCTGTCCATGCTAACAAAAAATGCCTGGTTACTTACCCTAGATCTAAAAGATGTCTACCTCCACATCCCCATAAGAGAATCCTGCAGGAAATTCCTTCGCTTCAGAGCAGGCTCACAACACTTTCAGTTATCTGCACTACCCTTTGACTTATCTACTGCTCCCAGAGTATTCACCAAATGCTTAGCCCCGGCCATAGCCTTTTGCAGATAGAAAAATATACAAATTTACCCTTATCTGGATGACTGCCTCATTCAGGCAGATTGCAAAGAAAAGCTCTTCAAGCACCACCTCTTTGTCAAAACCCTCCTAACATCCTTAGGGTACACCATCAATGAGAAGAAATAAAGGCAAACACCCTCCAGGAAGATCATTTTCTTGGGAGCACTGCTGGACACAGCATCCCAAATGGCCTTCCTATCCCCAGAAAAGCAGAGCTTTTCTGCCTCTAAATTTTACCCAGCTGGCTTCCAGAAGTCACCTCACTGTGAGGAAGCTCTTCCAAGCCTTGGGGTACATTGCATCTTGCATCCTTCTAATTCCTCTGGCCAGGCTTCACATGAGAAAACATCAGTGGTATCTAAAGAACCTTTGGTGTCAGCACACTCAACCTCTAGCGACCTCTACTTCTGATCCCCTATATAAGGGCTGAGTTTCTATGGTGGGCAGGGGCCTGTGCCCAGAACAAGGATCTTTCCTTCACCCAAACCATAGCCACCGATGCCTCAGACATAACTTGGGGTGCTCACCTAGAAGGCAGGTGCACCCAAGGTCTTTGGGATGCCCAGCACCTTCCCTTACACATCAACCAGAAGGAAATGATGGCAGTACAAAAGGCTCTGACATCCTTCAAACCCCACCTCAAGCCAGGAGTTTTCCTTATCAAAACAGACACTACCACAGTAATGTGGTACGTCATCAAACAGGGAGGGACCCAGTCTTACCCTCTGTGCAGGCTAGCCACAAACCTCTGGCTGACAGCCTCTTCCATAGGACTACACCTGATAGCCCAGTACCTACCACGGATCAACAACACCCTGGCAGACAACTTAAGCAGAAACTTACTGGACCCCACGAATGGCAGCTCCAGAGAAAAATCTTTTTACAAATCACTCAGGCGTGGGGAGCTCCAGAGGTGGATCTCTTTGCTTTGCATGTCAACCATCAGCTGAAAAAATTCTGTACCAGGGAGCATCAACACCTAGCATTGAAGGTGGATGCCTTGACCTTCCCTTGGAACACCCTCTTTGTGTGTGCATTCCCTCCTCTGCCTCTTATTCCCAAGGTACTGATAAAATAAGGGAGGAGAGACCAAAGGCCATCCTCTCTGCTCCAGATTGCCCAGACAACATTGGTACCCCTTACTGCGCAGCCGATCTTACAGCCTCCCAGGCAGCTTCCCCTGATCTCAGACCTCTTAACTCAAGTGGGGTTGTAGTGCTGCACCTTGACTTGCAGACTGTCAAACTATCAGCATGGCTAATACTCTAAAGGCAAACAACGGGCCCCCCTGTTAAGCAAACCAGTTCTTGACATTATCACAGAGGCCAGAAGGCCCAGCACCAGAAAATCTTAAGCAGGAAAATGGAAAAGCTTCTGCTAGTGGCTTCTCCTCTATTAAAATCCATGCCTCGGCCATTTCAGCTAATTTTGGTACAGAACAGACCCTGTTCTCTCATGCTTTGTTTAAGCAATTCTTCAGAGGGGCTTCTAATATTACCTCCCAGAAGGCTACCCACTCCAGCCTGGGACCTGAATTATGTTTTGGAAAAACTAACTTTACGACCCTTCATACCTCCTGCTTCAGCAGAACTAAGATACCTCTCCTGGAAGACTGCTTTTCTCCTAGCTATCACCTCAGCCAGAAGGGTTTCAGAATTTCAGGCACTGATGGCCATTGAGCCTTTCATAATCTTCCATGCAGACAGGGCCTCCCTGAGGACTAATCCCTCCTTTATGCTCTAGGTGGTATCTAATGTAACTCTGTCAGGCCATACATCTTCTTTCCTAACCCTCAAAACAAGGGGAAAAGAATTCTGCACTCACTAGACGTGCACAGACAGCCCAGATACTATCTGGACCTTGCTAAACCCTTCAGGAAAACAGACCAACTGCTTGTCAGCTTTGCCCCAGGGGCAGAGGGGAAGCCCATCTCCAAACAAACCTTTTGCAAATGGTATCACACTGTAGCCATTTCTGCTACAGATTGCATGGGAACCCTCCCCCCCAAGTCTATTTGAACCCATTCCACTAGGGCAGCCTCCACTTCCACAGCATTCCTCAGAGGAGTTCCCACCAGGGACATCCTGGAAGCTGCCACCTAGACTTCTGTCCTTACCTTTAACAAACATTACCACCTATCTCTATTTTCTAAGGCTAGGCAGGGTTTGCTTCTGCAGGGCTTGCTGACCTATTCATAGGTGTCTTACTAATCCTACTACCCCTCTCCTCAGCTTTGGTAATCCTCTCGCAGGTTATGACTGCAACAGTGAAATACGAAGAACATAGTACAGTTGTGTACACTTACCATAAATGTAGATGTTCGAGTGTATTCACTGTTGCAGTCCTGGATGTCCTTCAAGGATGCATCTGCAGTCATAACATATGGGTTGTCCTGCCTCAGGCAGCCTTGATCGGCGGATTCCAAAGTCTGGGTCTGGCCTCGGCTGATGTCGCACTTTCCCCGACGTCAGAGCGTCTGGGGTATAAAAGCATCAGCCAACGCCATTTTCCTCAGTCTTTCTTGCCGCGCGGTGCCCGAAGCAGAAGCTGTTCGCAAGTGCCGGTCAGTCAGATCCAGAGATTTCAGCTACCGAAGACTTCGAAAAAAGCTAAGTACCCCGTTGGGGACTCTTTCTTGCCTCAGCCGATGTCAGACAAAGTAAGTAATTGTTTAACTTGTGGGAAACAAATACCTCATAAGGATTTCCATTCTTACTGCCTTCCTTGCTTAGGCCCAGACCACGACGTATCAGCTTGTTTAGCCTGTGCCTCCTTCAACGGACGGACTCTTAGACGTCAGAGTTTGCAGAGGAATTTTTTGGAGCCGCTTTTGCTTATAAAATGCCGTCTGAGACTCCGACTTCGCATATGGTCAAAAAACGCAAGGAAAAGGACCGACACTCGCGGCCCGCGGTTTCGGTTGAAACCACGGCTAGGCCTACCGCGAGTGTCTCGGTTTCGGCCGAAACCAAATCCACGGCGATTCCTCCTACCGAAACCATACTTCCGACCACCGAGGCCAGAGAGGCCCCGGGTGAGTCTGCTTCAGAACTCCCTACGGAAGCTAGTGTTCAGGAATTGTCCGACACCATACCATTGGACATTTCTACCCCTGCACATGGGGCAGCTAGGCCCCCAGCTTCTATGTCTATTAAGGCCTTCTCCAGGGCTAAAGCTGCCAAACTTTCAAAAGCTTTGCCTGCCAAATCTACATCCCAGAGGCCTACCTCCAGTTCACAGATCCTCAGCCTTGCTGAGGACCTTATCTCCTTAATAAGGGGTTCACAACCTCACCCAGACAGGGCCTCTCAACCTCCTCCAGACAAAAGGCCCAGGACTGACCCATCTGAACCTCACTCCTCAGATTACTCCATGGATGGATCTGATTTATCAGACCACCAGGAAGGGGCCTGCTCGCCTTACGAGGATTCAGATGCAGAGGAATCTATCCCTTCGGCCTCCCCTCCTGAAGAATTTTCCTTTGGGGAGACTTTACACTCCATGAGAGAGCACTTTCAATGGCAAGGTCAGGATTTCTCTGATTCTAGAAAAAGATTAAGGACCTTTTTGCATTTGCCTCAGCATATAGGCCCTTAGCTATACCTCCTGTTCTAAATGTAATTGATGATGTGTACAATGATGTCAGTACAGCCCCTGATTCTCTTCCTCCGGCCCCTGCCAAACCTGACAGATATTACAGGGACCCGGATTCTCATTTCCATCTGTATAAAGCCCATGCTGCAGACCCAGAAACTATTTCTCAGGGCCCTAAAGGGGTTGCAGCCGCTACTGCCAAAAATCCCCTACCCTCTGAAAGAGAGTCTAGAGCTTTAGAGAGATGGGGAAAAAAGGTTTATACATCTGCTACTCTTTCTGCCAGGGCATTAAACTGTCAATTCCATATGATACAGTACCAAGAATTTTTGTTAGATCAATTGAATAAGAAACTTTCTTCTCCTGAACCCTTAGACCGTAAATCCCTTCAGGATTTGGTACATAACTCACAACAGGTTAGTAATCATTTTTTAAAATGTGGCTATGATGCACTAGAGGCTTCATTTAGATCAGCTATGATTGGGGCAGTTATTCGTAGGCATGCCTGGCTGAAGGAGCAATCTTTGCCAGACCATGTCAAAGCTAAACTCCTCGATGCTCCAATGGAGAAACAAAATTTATTTGGCTCCCCTGCACAGGAGATTCTAAAAAAGGTGGAAGAAAAAGCAAAATCTGTGCAAACAGTTAAAGATTTCCTACAAGTTCAACCACCGAGGTTCAGCAGAAACTGGCCTACAAAGAATTGGTCCTTTCCAGACTCGTCCAGAGCACAGAGGCAGGAACAGGCGCCCTAGAGGCAGAGGTCAATCGAAGGGCCCCTACAGAGGCCGTCAGTGGCAGCCTGCCAACCAGAGGAGTAGTGCAACAGCTACAACTACAACCACTACTACAGGACAGACCCAATGACTTGACTCTGACTCCGCCTACCAGGGATCAACTGGAAGCACCCTTGGGCGGAAAACTGGCTTTATTCTCAAAAAACTGGCATTGCATTACAAAAGATACATGGACATTGCAAATAATAGACAAAGGATACAGGTTTCACTTCCACACTTTGCCAAAAAGAAGCGGAATGCCAAACCTTCCACCAAACCAGAAGGCAGAGGCTTTCAGACAAATCAGCAATTTACTTCAGATGAAAGCTATAGAAAAGGTACCATGTACAGAACAAGGCCAAGGATTTTACTCCAGACTATTCCTTGTACCAAGAAAAGAAAACCAATGGAGGCCTATTCTCGACCTGTCCACACTGAACACTTATCTGATTGTGCCAAAATTCAAAATGCTGACCCTACAGCAACTTCTTCCCATGTTGGGCAAGGAGTCTTGGCTGGTAACTCTAGATCTCAAGGAGGCATACCTGCACGTCCCTATTCGACCAGATTGCAGAAGACACCTCAGATTTCTTGCAGGATCAGAGCATTATCAATTCTCAGCATTGCCCTTTGGCTTATCTGCTGCGCCCAGGGTATTCACGAAATGCCTGGCATCAGTAATTGCACATTGCAGACTTCAGGGAATTCAAATTTATCCATACCTGGACGACTGCCTAATACAAGCGGACAACAAGAAAAAATTGTTAAAGGACTTGGCCTATGCCATACACCTGCTACAGACCTTGGGATACACAGTCAACATCCAAAAGTCAAGACTAGTACCATCCCAAAGGATAACCTTTTTGGGTGCGGATCTGGACACAATCACCCAGATGGCTTTTCTCACAGAAGAAAAACAAAAACAACTTCCAGATTACTTCATGATTCCGACAAGACAAACTCCGCTTACTGCAAGGAAACTCCTGCAGGCCCTGGGTTACATGGCATCCTGCATAATTTTAATTCCACATGCCAGGCTGCATATGAGGAAATTACAATGGTACCTAAGGAGTGTATGGTCTCAACACAGTCACAGTCTAGAAACCATGATACCAATCATTCCATGCCTTCAAAAGGAATTTCTGTGGTGGGCTCAGGCCTGCCAGTCCAACAGAGGGTTGCCTTTCAACAAACCAAAAACAAGGCAGAACATCACCACGGACGCCTCAGACCGAGGATGGGGAGCACACATGGAGGACAAACGTATCCAAGGCCTATGGCCTCACGGGCAGCTAAGCATGCACATAAACCAAAAGGAAATGCTGGCAGTGAGGCATGCAATCGAGGCATTCAGACCCTTCCTCCAACAAGGACATCTGTTAATAAGGACAGACAACACCACGGTCATGTGGTACATAAACAGGGAGGCACACATTCCTATCCCCTATGCCGGATGGCTATGGATCTGTGGAATCTATGCCTGAATCTCAATATCCAGCTGCAGGCCCAATTTGTACCAGGAAAAGAAAGTGCACTAGCAGACAGCTTAAGCAGAACTACCATGGATGCACACGAATGGATGCTGCATCCAGACATCTTCAAACTCATAACAAAGACATGGGGAATGCCGGAGATAGATCTGTTCGCCTCCCCACTCAACCACCAACTGAAGACATTCTGCTCAAGGACATACCACCCACAAGCATGGAGGGTGGACTCTCTCTCTCTTTCAGCTGGAATGCCCTAACAGTATATGCCTTTCCACCTCTCCCACTGATGTACAAGGTTCTACTGAAGATCAGGGAGGAACAGCCAAAAGTGATACTAATAGCTCCCGATTGGCCAAGACAGCATTGGTACCCACTATTGAGAAGCATGTCTCAGGCAAATTCATGGCCTCTTCCCCTATGGCCTCTTCTTCTAACACAGAACAATTTCAAGACCCTGCATCCCAACTTGAAAACATTGCAGCTAACTGCCTGGAAAATTCCTTAAATCCCAACCAAACTGTTTTATCTCGGAGGGTGAAGGACATTATCCTGGAGGCTCGCAGACCTTCCACAAGGAAGACATACTCTGCTAAGTGGAAGAGATTTCTCATTTGGAGCACATCAAAGGGCACAGATGTCACAGTGGCAAACCTAGCGCACATCCTAGAATACTTAGAAGAATTGTTCCACAATGGCCTGTCTTATTCTTCCATTAAGATTCATGCTTCAGCAATTTCAGCAGAATACAATATGGATCCACCTATCTTCTCACACCCTCTTCTCAGGCAATTTTTGAGAGGGATCAAAATTGTTAAACCTCCAAGAAGACCCCCTCTACCTGCATGGGATCTCAATTTTGTGCTGGAAAAACTGACACTACCTCCTTTTGAACCAGCAGCATCAGCAGACCTACAGTTTTTATCTTGGAAAACTGCATTCCTTCTGGCAATCACTTCAGCAAGAAGAGTATCTGAGTTACAAGCATTAATGGCAGTACAGCCTTTCCTTATTTTTCACCAGGATAGAGTGTCACTAAGAACCAGTCCTTCTTTCATGCCAAAGGTAGTATCTAGGGTATCCTTGAACCAAGCTATTCATTTGCCTACGTTCTTCCCTAACCCACAGAACAAAGGGGAAAAACTTTTGCACACCCTGGATATACACAGACAACTAAGCTACAATTTGGACAAAACGAAAACTAGCAGAAAAACTGACCAACTTTTTGTAGCATATGCAACTGGGGTGCAAGGAAGAGCAATTTCCAAACAGACCATTTCAAAATGGATAGGAAATTGCATTCGCTTTTGTTACTCCTTTCATGGAAAGACAGTTCCTGAAAACATCAGGCCTCACTCCACAAGGGCCACAGCCACCACTACAGCTTTCCTACGAGGGGTGGCTACCAAGGACATTTTAGAAGCTGCTACTTGGAGCTCCGTGCATACATTTGCCAAGCATTACAATCTACCTCTATACTCCAGATCCCGAGCAGGGTTTGCAACTGCAGTGCTGCAGGGGATCTTAACTACACCATCTTTCTCTTAGTACCTCCTCCCCCAGATTGGCTATGGTATTCTACCCATATGTTATGACTGCAGATGCATCCTTGAAGGACATAGTACAGATGTTCTTCGTCTTCCATTGCTGCAGTCCTGACTATTGGGTATAGTCCGCGTCCAGTCGGCCCGAATACCAGAGTATAAGGCTGACGTAGGTCATGGCGCCTTAGACTGGCGTCAGTACGTCAGGGTACTAATGCGCATGACCGACGTCATATCCTCAGTCTTTTTTGCAGCATGGTCCGATGCAGAAGCAATTTTGCGAGTGCAGGTTGGCGTTCTGAGATATTTCCGAAACCGGAGTTTCAGACCGAAACAGAGTTGGCTAAGTACCCCGTTGGGGAACATTTTGGTTTTTTCTTGCCTCAGTATTTAACCGGATGTCAGAAAAAGTGAATAACTGTATTTCTTGTGGGAAGCAGATACCGCATAGGGATTATCATACATTGTGTATACCTTGTTTAGGGCCTGAGCACGACGTTGTTGGTTGCCGTTCTTGTGCTAGATTTAACAAACGCACTATTAAGAGGAGGCTAGATTGTGCCAGGTTAGTGTTTGGGAAGCGTTGCAATTATAATATGCCGTCGGATGCTCCGGCCTGCTTCATCCAAGAAGCGCAAGGACAAAACAGTGAAGCCTAGGGTTGATGAACCGGCAGTCCCGGACGTCGGTTCTTTAGAAGGCTCAGTGGAGCCAGAGGTTTTGCCAGGAGTTTCCATGGAGTCTCAGGCAGAAACTTTACTGTTACAGGATGTGCCCTCTCAGGAGGTAGGCCAGGCTGAGGGGGCTTCTCAGGTAACTGTTCTTCCCTCTCTTCCCAAGGTAGTTAGGGCCTCTCCTTCTGCTGCCAAAGCTTCTTTTAGAGGTAGGCCAAGTACAGCTTCTGTGGGGGCTTCTCCTAGCATTTCGGGCTCTGTTCCTAAGAAACATATGCTTAAAATGGCAGAAGATTTGATTACTATGATTAGAGGTTCTATGCCCCCGCCTGATAAGAGGCCTAGGGTGGAACAGGAGTTTGATAGTTTTGAACAGTGTTCACAGGCTTCAGAGTCTTCTGGGGAAGACTTACAGGAGTATCCTACTTATTCTGATTCGGATGTGGATGATTCCACTCCTACAGCTTCTCCTCCTGAGGATTTCTCATTTTCAGAGACTCTACACTCCATGAGGGAGCACTTTAAATGGGAAGGCCAGGATTACTCTGATTCAGGAAAAGGCTTAGGGAATTTTTGTTTTACCCCAGCATAGGCCCTTAGCTATTCCTCCTGTGTTGAATGTGGTGGAGGATGTTTTGCAGAGGCTTCCTGAATCCTGACTCCTTACCTCCTGCTCCTGTTAAGCCTGATAGGTATTATAGGGTGCCCGAAGCTCATAAGTATTTGTTTAAGAGTCCTAGGGCGGACCCAGAAACTGTTTCTCAGGGGCCTAAAGGTGTTAAAGCTTCTGTGGTTAAAAATCCTGTACCCTCTGATAAAGAGGCAAGGGCTTTGGATAGGTGGGGAAAGAAAATGTATACTTCTTCCACTCTAGCCATGAGGGCGTTGAATTGTCAGTTTCACATGCTAAAATATCAAAATTATCTCCTTTCACAATTGAAATCTAAGGTGGATGCTTTGGCGGAAGGTATTGAGTGTAAAGAGTTGCTGGATTTGGTTCATGTGTCTGAACAAGTGGGTAAGCATTCTTTGCAGTGTGGTTTTGATGCTGTACAGGCCTCCTCGAGGGTGGCTGCTACTAGTTCTGTTCTTCGCAGACATGCCTGGTTGAAGGATCAGAATTTAGCTGAGCATGTTAAGACAAGGATTTTGGATGCTCCTTTACAGTCGGATGTGTTGTTTGGATCGCCTGTGGAAGCAGTTTTAAAGAAAATGGAGGACAAAGCTAAGTCTATGCAGACTGTTAAAGATTTTTTGCAGGTGCAGCCTCCAAGTTTAGTAGAAATTGGCCTGCTAAGGGGTGGACATATCCTGCTTATGATTCCCAGTCTAGGGGTAGGTCTAGGCGTGGTAGGGGCAGGGCTCAAGGTTCTTTTAGGCCTAGATCAGGAGTTCACCTGCTCAGACTTCTGGTGAGGGCAGGGGTCAGTCCTTTCGTAAACAGACCCAATGACCTGCCTTTTCAGCTGCCAGTGGACTCTCGTCTGGCAGCTCCTTTGGGAGGAAGACTGTCTCTTTTCAAAGAAAATTGGGATTTAATTACTCAAGACAGATGGGTGTTGGATATCATTCATCACGGTTACAGATTTTATTTCCACACAATGCCCCCTTTCAAAGGCATGCCAGACGTTCCTCCTTCACAAAGAAAAGAGGCTCACAAGCAAGTTTCTCAGTTACTCCAGATGGGGGCCATTCAGCCAGTTCCTGTATCAGAAAGGGGCCTAGGTTTTTATTCTCGCCTGTTCCTAGTACCAAAGAAGGGGAACACGTGGAGACCAATTTTGGATTTATCTATCCTCAACACTTATCTGGACATTCCCAAGTTCAAGATGTTGACGTTACAACAGCTTTTACCTCTACTGGGCAAAGATCACTGGATGGTAACTTTAGATCTCAAGGAAGCTTACCTTCATGTGCCTATAAGGCTAGGTTGCAGGAAGTATCTGCGGTTTCGAACTGGAGATTTTCATTATCAGTTCTCTGCATTGCCCTTTGGCTTATCCACTGCCCAGAGTATTCACAAAGGTTCTGGCTCCAGTGATAGCTTACTTCAGGCTTCAAGGAATTCAAATCTATCCTTATTTGGACGACTGCCTGATTCTGGCTCAAGAAAAGGAAGACCTTCTACAGCATCTGGAATATGTCATAGCAGTGCTAAGATGCCTAGGGTATTCTGTGAGCGAAATAAAGTCCAGTCTAGTACCCTCTCAAGACATGTGCTTTCTGGGTGTGAGACTGAATACAGCAGCCCAGATGGCCTTTTAACCCCGGACAAACAAAAGAGTCTGTCACTTTACTTCCATCAACTATCTCATCAGTCCGTGCTGACTGCAAGGACAGTCCTTCAAGCATTAGGGTTCATGGCATCTTGTATTCTGGTGCTTCCCAATGCCAAACTGCATATGAGGAAGCTGCAATGGTATCTCAAAAATGTATGGACACAGCACTGCCAGGATTTGGACACTGTCATTCATATAATACCTTGCCTTCAAAAGAATTCTTGTGGTGGGCTCAGGAATGTCACCTAAACAAGGGACTCTCTGTGACCCGATTTTAACGACAGATGCCTCGGACATTGCTTGGGGAGCTCATCTAAATGGAAAGTGGATACAGGACAAGTGGCCTGCCAGACTACAGCATCTACATATCAACATGAAGGAGATGTTAGCAGTCCAGTTTGCATTGATGGCTTTCAGAGTTACTTCTTCCAGGGCAGGTGTTGATTCTAACAGACAACACAACTGTCATGTGGTACATCAACAAGCAAGGGGAACACATTCTTATCCTCTATGCAGGCAGGCAATGATTTTATGGGAGACTGCGTTAAGCTTGCAACTAACTCTTCAGGCAAGGTTTCTGCCAGGAGCACAGAACTCCTTAGCAGATGTGTTAAGCAGACAAATCATGGATCCCCACGAGTGGAAACTGGATCTTCATGTATTTCAGACATTGACAGTGTCATGGGGAACTCCAGACATAGATCTGTTCGCTTCTCCACTAAACCACCAGCTGCCAAAGTATTGCACAAGGACATACCACCCACAAGCATGGAAAGTGGATGCTCTGTCTTTCAGTTGGAAAAACCTTCATGTATATGCCTTTCCACCTCTGCCTCTTCTTCCAAAGGTACTATTGAAGGTCAGACAAGACAGGCCAAGGATGATACTGATAGCTCCAGATTGGCCAAGACAGCACTGGTATCCACTATTGAGAAGCATGTCTCAGGCAAAGCCTCCATGGCCTCTTACCTCTGATTCCTCATCTGTTATCTCAGAAGGGCGGTCAATTGCTCAAGACCCTGCATCCCAACTTGAAAACATTGCAGCTAACTGCCTGGCATAGTCTCTGTTGAAACACAGCAGGTCTCAACTTCCTCAAACTGTTTTATCTCGGAATGTGAAGGACATTATCCTGGAGGCTAGAAGACCTTCCACAAGGAAGACATACTCAGAAAAATGGAAGAGATTTCTCATTTGGAGTACATCAAAGAATTTGGCACAGATGTCACAGTGGCAAATTTGAGTGTGGCTCTTCCTAGAATACTTAGAAGAATTATTGGACAATGGTTTGTCTTATTCTTCCATTAAGATTCATGCTTCAGCAATTTCAGCAGAATACAATATGGATCCACCTATCTTCTCACATCCTTTGTTCAGGCAATTTCTCAGAGGGATCAAAGAATATAAAACCTCCAAGAAGACCCCTACTCCTGCATGGGATCTCAATTTTGTGTTGGAAAAACTGACACTACCTCCTTTTGAACCAGCAGCATCAGCAGAATTACAGTTTTATCTTGGAAAACTGCATTCCTTCTGGCAATCACTTCAGCAAGAAGAGTATCTGAGTTACAAGCATTAATGGCAGTACAGCCTTTTTTATTTTCCACCAGGATAGAGTATCACTAAGAACCAGTCCATCCTTTATGCCAAAGGTAGTATCTAGGGTATCCTTGAACCAAGCTATTCATTTGCCTATGTTCTTCCCTAACCCACAGAACAAAGGGGAAAAACTTTTGCACACCCTGGATATACACAGACAACTAAGCTACAATTTGGACAAAACTAAAACTAGCAGAAAACTCAGCAACTGTTTGTAGCATATGCAACTGGGGTGCAAGGAAGAGCAATTTCCAAAACAGACCATTTCAAAATGGATTGGAAATTGCATTGCATTTGTTACTCCTTTCATGGAAAGACAGTTCCTGAAAACATCAGGCCTCACTCCACAAGGGCCACAGCCACCACTACAGCTTTCCTAAGGGGTGGCTACCAGGACATTTTAGAAGCTGCTACTTGGAGTTCAGTGCATACATTTGCTAAGCATTACAATCTTCCTATCTACTCCAGATCCCGGGCTGGTTTGCCACAGCTGTGCTGCAAGGGATCTTAACTACACCATCTTTCTCTTAGTACCTCCTCCCCAGATTGGCTTTGGTATTCTACCCATATGTTATGACTGCAGCAATGTATCCTTGAAGGACATAGTACAGTTTTGTACCTACCATAAATGTAGATGTCCGATAGGTATGCATCTGCAGTCAGGATTACCCACACTCCTTCCCTCTGTGGTATTCCTAGGTACTTTCCCCTTTTAGCTAGCTGGGGAATCTATTATGGTGTATTTGTTTGTTTATACATGTATATAATTTGCAAATGTTTGGAACTTTTCTGCATTTATCCAAATTTAGCCTTCCTAGAGGGCACCTGGCATCTGGGGCAAGAAAAACTGAGGAAAATGGCGTCGGCTGATGCTTTTATACCCCAGACGCTCTGACGTCGGGGAAAGTGCGACATCAGCCGAGGCCAGACCCAGACTTTGGAATCCGGCCGACCGAAGGGCTGCCTGAGGCAGGACAACCCATATGTTATGACTGCAGATGCATACCTATCGGACATCTACATTTATGGTAGGTACAAAACTGTACTTTTCCCACCCTCCTTCTCCCTTAGATCTTCTTTCTTTAGGGAGTCGTACATTTCTAACAGTAGATTTTAGCCACCAGGACCACTTTACCATATTTACTTGGGCCTCAGACTGGTTAGGGCAAGAAAAACTGATGTAATGGCATCAGCTCCCTTACTTTATAGCGCTGACGACCTGTTGTCAGGCAGCAAGCGACAGCAGCCAATGCAGAAAAACATCGACTTTGGTATTCGGGCCGGCCAAGGGCTACCAGAGCAGGGATAACCCACAGATGATGACTGCAACAGTGAATACACTCTAACATCCACATTTATGGTAAATGTACACAACTGTACCTTCTAGGGACAGAGCTTTATTCCTCTGAGCTAATTGCTAGATGTCCTTTTTCTTCCAGACAATCATGTTCCAGTCGAATCCTAGAAGAAGGGCAGTGAGCTACTGGGATGCCAGATTTTTTGGTTTCAGGTGGATGCGATTCTTCAGGTAGGGCAGTGCTCTCCTTGAATTGTCTCTGTCAGTCTGCTCTGGGTATCTGGGCTTTTTGCAAGCCTGGTGTTGGGGTTTAGTTTTCAGTGTTCTGGGCAGTCTCCTGCCCTTGGTTCCCCAGTAAAGAACTGAAGTTAAACTCTGGCCTATTAGGTCCTTTTGGGAAAGCTGCATTCCTCCTCCTTTGAAGGATGTGAAATGTATGTTCAGTAGGCTAGCCTGACTTCTCTTCGACTTGTTCAGTAGGCTAGCCTGACTTCTCTTCGACTTGTAGACCTGCAGTTGTAAGAGTTCATGTATGGGCTAAATCTGTCTGTTACGGATTAGCCTCTTCTGAAGAGTCTTGGTGCTGTGGCCTTGCAAGGAAGACCACCCTCCCTGCAGCCTTTGGGATGTTTCTGTTTCTCCTGAGAAAGTTGTCTCTTTCCCTAAACTAATCCTTTCTCTCTGCCGTTTTCTTGTGAGGATGATTGAACTAAGGAGCATAAAGGAGCCCCTTTATTTCCTAGAATGATGCAGCCTTGTTGTAGGGAGGTCCTTTGAGGTGGCTGTGCCCCTTTTTTTTGTTAGGTATTCTGTTTATTCTTTGGGATTGTGCACCATTGCATTGGGCAATTCATTCTGCTGCCTTGGCTTTGTAGGCATGTTTTTTTCTTATTTAGGAGTAGCTGACTCCAGTTCTAGTTTTGTATTCCTAGGGTAGGTTTGGTTGGCTAATGGGGCTGTCTGGGCCCGCACTACTTCCCAGGCATTATAATTCTGTCTGTGGCTGCAAAGTCGGTCAGTTTCTATCTAGGATTCCTCAAAACTCAGCCTTTCTTTTTGACCATGTTGCAGTTCTCCTGCTGCTTTCATCCAGATGGCTTGCTGCTTAAGATTCATACCAATGATAGAATCCATTGAGGAGAGTCTGTTAAAAATGAGGTACTTGCGTACTCTTTCATTTGCTCTACAGAGAGAGTACTCCTTGATGGATTAGAAATACTCTCCATCCCCTTGAAAGTCGGCTTCCCTTCCAGCTGGCCTTTTTTAATTTATTTGTTTACCAGGAAAGAGCACTGAACTCCATGGATCCTTTGCAGACTTAGCCCTGGAGCTCAGTCGCACAGTTAAGCAGTCGAGGGTGAGGGAACCACTACAAGCCAGTAGCCTTGGCTGTTGAAGTTGTGAAACTAGGATAGGTTTATACTTGTATATCACTTGTTAACAGTGGAACTGGTAAAGGTATTTACTAGTGGCCAGATGGTGAATTAGCTGGAATTGTGGTGCTGTCCTTTATGTAGCCATTGAGTGGTATCGTGAGGATTAATCTGTTCCTGACCATGGGAATAGGTAGAAAGAAATGCAGATTCAGAGGGTAAACCTGGACATGTTAAGGAAGTTCCACTGCACATATTAATACTGTAAGAACTTGTTTTATTTCTACAGTTGTGTTGGTTACTTTTTGCTTTTGCAGTATGTATCACTTTGTGTCCTTTCTATATAAATTTACAGGAAAAAGGACTTATTCAAGAACTTATTTTAGGTAGCTGTAAAGGGTTTAATTGTTGAAAGCAGTTTAAGTGCAAGCTCAGAACTGACATACCCATCAAATGCAGAATTAAGCTATTAAGTTTCATGCATTTAGCTGAATAGCATGGCTTCATGGTACAGAGGGATTGAGCCCTGACTGTCACAAAGTCGACTGAGGTTTGATTAGTGGCCTCAGCACTGTAGGCCTGGCAGGGAGGAGAGGAGTGAAGGTACTTGTCCAACTCTCCTCTCCCAGGAAGTGGGAGGATTGCACACTCATACAGGCACATTTCCATGGTGGTTACTGGGTAAAACCACTACTCGTGTTTAGGAGAAGAACAGGGCTGCTTGGGAGGGGGGGGGTATGTCCCTTGCATAAGTAGTGGACGTCTTCCATGGTCAGCTCATGGCATACTTCTCCATAGCTCCTGGGTAGAGCATGTGCAGAGGATGGGCCCATAAAGCAGAAAAGTTGGAAACTACCCTGTTTGACTGTCTTAAACATTAACTGCAGCCAGTTGATCCTTACCCCAGAGATGGGGAATGAATATGCATAGTTGCTAGGAGGGGGTCGGCCGATTGACACCATGGTCAAAAATATTTTGTAGTCTAGCTGCTGCTTTATTAAAGCAGGTTTTTAGTCGCAAAGTGAGATCTTGGTGTATGTGGATATTTTTTGCTTCCATAACTTCTCTAATCAGAATGAGCACTAAAGTTTCACAGTTGTGTTTGGAAGCTCTAACACCATTAGCAGAGCACTGTGCAAAGTCTCAAGAAACTGAATCACCCCTTTATGTAGCAACAAGGCACTTTCTGAAGGTAAGAATTCTCTGTTTTATATATATGTCACTCTTGTCAATTTTTAAATGTCCATAGCTGAAGAAGTCTAACAAGAAATTGTTGTTTCAGCTTGTGTTTGACATGCTTGTGCTACAGAAACACAACACAGAAATGACCATTGCAGCGAGTGAAGCATTTTATACTTTAGTATGTTTGCATCAGGTAAGATGGCTTTTGCTTTATCTATATAAGAGCTTAAAGGTAATTTTAGTCTTTTTTCTGGTAAAAATGCTAAGGAGCTACATGTTTTCTGTCCTAGCCATATTGCTGAGTGCTGTGTAGTATTAATTTTCTTCCCTTTAATTGGAAATGGAATAAACAAGAGTGTTGCAAACAGCATGCCATGTCGCTGCACCTTGTAGAGCGTCTCTGTTCCCCTTCCATTTCACAGGGCTGTTCTGCATGTGGTCATATTTAAACACCTAAACATCATACTTGCTTTTCTCTCTCTTGAGATGAATATGCAATTGAATAAGGATATCAGAAACTTTAAATGTTTTGCAAAGTCAGGTATTGCTGTTGTCCTGCAGAATATTTTCTTGTTGGCAGTTGGTAAGGGCACTGATTACTCTAGGACCCCATCTCTACCCTCAACCTTGGGACATCTTGGAAAAAGTGTACATTTAACTGTCTACATGGAACCTACTGCTTTCTTGTTTTGTACTCCTTTCTGTTGATGTGGAGTTTGTGGCTCTATGATGTAGGTGACCATGGTTCGTGTAATAGACTTATCACTTGATCCAGACAGGAGATGTGGGCATTGGTGGTTAGAGTTCAGTTGTCTAATGCAGGAACATCCATTAGTGTTGACCAGAAAGCTGGCCTCGGGAGCATGGTTTGTGTTGGTTGAGTCTCCGTAAATATTGTAAGGTACTGTGTCAGTATGGGTGCACCAACAGGCCCATGAATTTTTATGCATTCTGCATTTAACACACAGGAGCAGGAGAAGCATAGGAAAAAGGAACAAAAACATGTATTGCTAGTTAAGAATGAATTCTTGCCTTTCAGTACACCAGCACTAAGCTTGGTCAACAAGACTAGTTGTTCTCTGCATGGGATGACTTTAGGTTGCTACACTGAGCAGGACAGGAATAAATATATGGTACAGCAAAAGCTCTGGTTGGTCATTCTGTCTGAGGGTAAAAAAAATGCCTTTGTTTCAGGAATGTGCTAGTAAATAACATCTTACCTTGATAAGCTGCCAGTACAGGCTCCACCCAAGTTATCTTCACAGCAGAGCCACAGTGCTCATTGCTGCTAGTCTGCTTTCTCACTCTGAAATAGCCTGGCCATCAATACAGTAATCTCTCAGTTAACCGGAACTCAAGCAACCAGAAAAAAAAAATCGAAGAAATACAGCACAATTTTCATGTGTTGCACTTTCTGCCCCCCCACCCCCTGCAGAAACATACCTTATATTTTTCGAGTTTTGTTTTAAAAAGGAAGATGGGAATAAATTCCCTGTCTCCCCAACCTAACAACAAGTCAAACCCAACAACATATAGTATAGGGTACAATATTAGTCAGGCCTGTTTTTAATAGTAACTCTCAAGCAACCAAAAGCAACACTTATCTGGCATCTACCAATCCCCATGGGTGCCAGTTAACTGAGAGTATACTGTACCTGTTTGCTGCTAGTCTGATTCTGAAGTCTGAAATTTGGATTGTGTGGTGTTAGAAAGTGTTTCAAAACCCTCTTAAAGTTAGATTTTACCAGATATCTCCCTGCTTTCTGCCAGCATTGTTTTTGTAAGTGTCAGTTGTGTCCCTCTTGCTGTAATGTTTAATTCACATGTTAATTGTTAGGGCTATATAATTCTGTATTGTGTATCTGGGTGTTGATGTTAATTTGTATTGTGGTTGTGGATTTAAAGAGCTTAATAGAAAGCAACTCTGTGTGCTGTACTTGAGAGCCCTTATTTTACTGTGCTGTTCACTGCACTTCTGTTTGAATTTTATGCTTCCTTATCTCTTAACATCATTTGTGCTCACATATAGTTGATTTCTTTTATTTTTGCTGTTACATCTGTTGCTTGTGATAGCTTGCATAATTCTTAAGATATTATTTTCTTTGTCCTAGCAAACCCATCAGAAGTGTGAAATATATGGCATTGTGGTGCATGGGTTGTGGTCCTATAAGATTAAGCAGCCATGTTTCAGTTTTATGACAAATTGTAAAATAAAGATAGTTAATTACAGACAGGTGGAAGTAAAAGTTCAGAACATCAAAATTGGTGGAAAAAATCCTTTCCCAAAACATAACCATACAAGTTATGAATTCCAAAAACCTGATTCACCTATTTTCAACTAGAGTATTTCTTAAACAAGATTAAACTGACTCTCAAAACAGAACCCCCCCAAAAAAAAGTAATTAAGCTCCATACAGCCTCACTTCTGAGTGCCTAGGACAATAAAAGACCGAACTTAAATGCAACATCATTGGCAGTAATAGTGTTGCTCTCATCTGGGCATTCCTCCTCTTGCCCATCTTTTTATTTGTCCAGTACTTCACCAGCTTCATGACCAAATTACATTAATCCTGCTGTCCTATGCAAACAGCAGATCTCTCTAAATCCAGGCATGCCTTTTCAGGTTCATGTTCTTGCTTAGGCTGTACATGGATGCTTCTAATCAAGGTTGGGGAGCTTCCTCCAACAACCTGAATGTTCAGGATTTTTGTTCTTATCAACTAATATCAGACCACATCAATATCTGAGATGAGGGTTCTATAAGCATAGCTTTTCAGGAGTTTCACTCCCTTTGGGTTCCAGGTCTTCTAAAGGTTTTTACAGGCAATACCACATTCATGTGGTACGTCAAGTGTGTGTGGAGGGGGGCACAAAACTTTTTTGCAGGCTGGTTCTTCAGGCTTGGGATTTTGCAGTGTGCCATCACTTAGATGTTCTTCGTCTTTCACTGTTGCAGTCATCACATTTGGGTTATCTGCTTGCAGTAGCCCACAGTCGGCCTGATTAACAAAGTCTTGGGTCCTGCGTCTGTTGCTGTCCCTTCTTCAGTGACGTCAGGTCGTCAGGGGTATAAAACACGCAGCTGACATCATTACATCAGTCTTTTTTGCCATGCGGTGCCCGAAGCAGAAGCAGTTCGCAAGTGCCTGTCGGCCGACCCCTGAAATTTTCATTTTCGTGTTTCAGAACCGAAGTCTTCAAGTAAAAGCTAAGTACCCCGTTGGGGAAACTTTTTCTTGCTCTAAACCGATGTCAGTAAAAGTAAATAATTGCATTACTTGTGGAAAGCAAACACCTCAAGATTTTCATTCCTACTGTATTCCTTGCCTAGGCCCTGACCACAACGTACCTCGCTGTCGGTTTTGTGCCGTCGTCTGTATATTTTTACTTCTAAATATTTTGGTGCTCGGTTAAATTTTCCTGATATGTCTTCGGTAAGCCGTCCGACTACTGACATTCCGAAAAAACGCAAAGATAAAGACAGAGAGGCCGCCTAGGTCCAAAGCTGCCGACAATTCTTCTCCTAAGCCAGTCACCAGTTTGCCGGTACTCAATGAGGTGCTTTTCAGCCCCTGATATGCACTACTTCAGATTCGCAGGCCTCTACTGAGACCCATTTGGAGTCCGGTATGCCACGAGATGCTTCAACTGTGGAACCTGCGGATGTCTCTACCTTGGATGGGTCTGGAGCTGCTGCGCAGGCACTGGCTTCTGAGGGTGTATTCAGGCCTACTGAATTGCGTATTAAACCGAAGCCATCTTCTTCTTCAAGGCCTAAAACTCGAACCATGCCTAGAAAATTGACACCTAGACCACATGGTCAGGCCTCTATGCCTAAAAAACAAATGATAAGAATGGCTGAAGACCTTATTACTTTAATAAGGGGAAGCCAGCCTTCCCCCTCTGAGACACCTAGGACTGAGTTTGCTTATGATACTTCTGACCAGGATTCTGAATTTTCTGTTTCCTCTGATGACCAGGATGTACTCTTATCTACCTGTGGGGATTCTGATGCCAAGGACTCCCTCTGCTTCTCCCCCAGAGGATTTCTCTTTTGGTGAAACCTTGCATACTCAGGGACCATTTTCGTTGGGAAAGTCAGGATTTCTCTGATTCTAAAAAGAGGCTTAGGGATTTCTTACTACTTCCCCAGCACAGGCCTTTAACCATACCTCCTGTACTAGACATTGTTGAGGATGCCTTTTCGGAATCTAGCTTGGCCCCTGACTCTCTTCCTCTTGCTCCCAGAAAACCTGATATTACAGGGTCCCTGACTCTCACAAGTTCCTTTTTAAAAATCCTACTGCAGATCCCGAGACCATTTCACAGGAACCCAAGGGCATTAAAGCTACTACTGCCAAAAATCCTACCCCCTCTGATAGAGACTCCAGGGCACTGGATAGATGAGGTAAGAAGGTATACACTTCTGCAACTTTGGCCATTAGGGCCTTAAACTGCCAGTTTCATAAGTTAAAGTATCAGCAGCATATTATTAGATTGCTTAAACATAAAATGATGTTGATTCCTGATTGTGTTGAAAATAAGGATTTACAGGAATTTACTGCATTCTGCTGAACAAGTTGCAAAACATACTTTGCAGTGTGGTTTTGATTCACTAGAGGCATCTTGCAGGGCTGCTGTAACTGGGTCTGTACTTAGAAGGCATGCTTGGCTTAAGGAGCAATCCTTGCCAGATCATGTTAAAGCAAAATTACTAGATGTTCCCTTAAACCAGGACCACCTGTTTGGCAACAAGGCAGAAGAAGTTCTTAAAAAGATGGAGGAAAAAGCTAAATCTATGCAAACTGTTAAATATTTTTTACAAGTACAACCCCCAAGGTTTAGTAGGCATTGGCCATCCAAAAATTGGTCTTTCCTGCCTTTTCCAGACCTGCTCAGTCCAAACCCAGATCCAGCAGAGCTCCTAGGCTTCAGTCCTAGGGTACGCACAGGACTAAGTAGTGGGGGCCTCCACTTCTATATCAGAGAGTAATAAAGCTCCCCCCCCTATGGTAAACTGTCTCAGTGACTTTCTAAAACTTCCAAACACTTCTCAACTGACTGCCCCTTTGGGGGAAAGATTGCTCTTCATGCAAAGAACTGGGAACTCATTACCCAGGACAAATGGGTTTTAAATATAGTGTCCCAGGGATACAGATTTCACTTCCACATGTTACCAACACCAAGCGGATGGCCAGAGCTACCCCCAAATCAGTGGGCAGAGGCCCAAAAGCAAGTACTTTCTCTCTTAAGCATGGGGGCTATTCATTTAGTACAAGAAGAGGAAAAAGGGCAAGGTTTCTACTCTAGACTTTTCCTGGTATCCAGAAAAGACAGTTCATGGTGTCCTATCCTGGACCTGTCTACTCTAAACACCTTTTTGGTGATTCCAAAATTCAAGATACTGGCTCTTCACCAGTTGCTCCCTATGCTAGGCAGACGCGCTTGGTTGGCTACACTAGATTTAAAGGAAGCATACCTGCACATCCCAATCAGGAAGTCTTGCAGAAGATTCCTACGCTTCAAAGCAGGCTACATACACGATCAGTTCTCTGCACTGCCCTTTGGCTTATCTACTGCGCCCAGGGTATTCACAAAGTGCCTAGCTCCAGTCATTGCATTTTGCAGGCAAAGAAATATTCAAATATACCCATACCTGGATGATTGTCTAATTCAGGCAGAAAGCCAGGGCATACTTTTGAATTATCTGGCCATTGTACAAAGGGTGCTAACTTGTCTGGGGTATGCCATAAACGAAAAGAAATCACACCTGGTACCCTGTCAACAAATTATATTCCTGGGAGCAAGCTTGAATACAACTTCCCGGATGGTTTTCCTCATGCCAGAGAAACAAATTCATTTGACAACCTACTTCAAGTGGCCACAAAAACCCTGCTGTCTGCAAGGCAAATACTACAATACAAGCCTTGGGGTTCATGGCCTCCTGCGTTCTTCTAATTCCATATGCAAGACTGCATATGAGGAAACTACAATGGTATCTAAAAAGCCTGTGGTGTCAACATTCTCAGGATCTAGAAGCAATGATTCCTATCATACCTTGCCTACACCTAGAGTTTCTTTGGTGGGCAGAGGCCTGCCACCAAAACAAGGGACTACCATTCACACTAGCCCCTGCCACCCAAACCCTAACAACAGATGCATCAGATTATGCATGGGGGTCTCACCTGGCAGGGAAGTGCATTCAGGGCAAACAGAACCCAAGTCAAATGCACCTGCATATCTATCAAAAAGAAATGTTAGCTGTACAGAATGCTCTGACAGCCTTCAAGGACCACATTCTTCCAGGACAATTAATGGTAAAAGCGGGCAACACCACTGTTATGTGGGTACATAAACAAGCAGGGGGGGCACACATTCTTACCCCCTCTGCAGACTAGCCATGGCATTGTGGAACACAGCCTTGAGCTACCAAGTGCATCTACAAGCTCAGTTCCTGCCAGGAAAACTAAATACACTGGCAGACGAACTAAGCAGAAAACTCATGGACCCACATGAGTGGAAACTGGAACCAAGGATTTTCAACATGTTGACAAGCAAATGGGGGAGCCCAGATATAGACCTGTTTGCCTCCCCCCAGAACTATCAATTGGACAAATTTTGCACAAGGACTCCCCACAAACAAGCTTGGAAAGTGGATGCTCTGTCCTTCCGCTGGAAAAATCTCAGTTTATGCCTTCTTTCCTCTGCTCTCCAAAGTACTACTAAAGATCAAACAAGACAAACCAAGGACGATTTTGATTGCACCAGACTGGCCACGCCAACACTGGTGTATCCCTTCTTGCGCAGTGTGTCACTGTTTGGCCCTATGGCACCTGCCTCAGACTCCTACCCTATTTGTCTCAGCAGGAGAACTGCACCCTCAGCTTCAAACGCTGAACCTAGCAGCCTGGCTAGTTACCTAATCTCTCCTTTACCATCCCTCAGTAAACCAGTGATGGATACCATTTTATAGGCAAGGAGGCCTAGCACTAGAAAATCTTATGCTGAAAAATGGAAAAGATTCTGTGCCTGGAACCAATCTCAAGGGATGAGCACAGCAGTGCCCAATTTACCTCATTATACTTAACTGAGATGCTTCACAGGGGCCTGTCTTTCTCCTCCATCAAGATTCACACCTCAGCCATTTCAGCTCATTATAACACAGAACCTCCCCTCTTCTCTCATCCACCCAAGGTGGTTAATGATTTGTCCTTGAATCAGTCTGTTCATTTTCCCTCCTTTTTTCCTTCCCCATGGTCTTCTAGTGAGAAAGTACTGCACACTTTGACTTACATAAAACATCACTGATATTTGGTAAAAACAAAATGCATTAGAAAATCTGAGCAGTGTTTTGTTTCCTGTCATGCCGGGAAATTGGGTTTGGCAATGTCGAAGCAAACCATCTCCTCCAAGATCTCTAGGGCCATTTCCTTTTGTTATTATTTTCATGGCAGGCATCTATATTTTTTTGTTCATGCTTATTCTACCAGGGCTGCTCCACTGTAGGGTAACTTTGGAGATGCCCTTCATAGAATGAAGGGAGTTTTTCAGTGGGAGACTAAGGAATATTTAGAGATCCAGTTCAGATGCAGAGCTTACATGGGCCTGCCAGTACCTAGACCAGTAGCTATACCTCCAATGCTAGATTACTTTGTACATGTATTTTTAAGTTTTACAAGTACATCTTTGGAGTATTACCCCTACACCCAGCTGCTGGGAAACCTGACTGATGGAGACAAGCATTTCCACAAATTTATTTATAAAAATCCTTTACTTGATCCAGCTGTAGTATCCTCTCCTCAAGACCCAACCTCCCCAGTGGTGGTCCTCCCTTTAGAGAAGGTTAGAAACAGGTGATGTCCCCCAGTGACCAGCAGGTACTAAACTCTTAAAAAAGTTTGCAAATTCCAAAAGATTCCAAACTGCAGAAGCATCCCAGCAGTCCGTAGGAAGCAGGTGCGTCTTATCCATGAAGTCCTAGAAGTTGTTTTGCAGTCTGGGATGATTGTGAGGGCCCCAACCAGAAAGGAAGGATGAGGATTCTACTTAAGGGTCTTCCTAGTTCCAAGGAGAAGAAGACACATTGGAGACCTTTACTAGTTTTTTTTCTAATCTAGGCAAGTTTCTCAGAGTGACAAAAATTCAAAGTATTAACTCTCCAAAATCTTTTACAGCTACTTCTTCCTTAGGCCCTTATGGATTCCCTCAAATCCTGAAGGATATCTACATTCATATTCCCTTTTTCAGAGGCCACTGAAAAGTCCTCAGATTTGCAGCAGGTTGAAGTCCATTTTATTCTACTCCACCCAGAAACTTTACAAAATGATCATTGCAGGACTAAGGGCATCCAGATTTACTACAATCTAGATGATTGCCTCATCCTAGCAGAGTCTCTCTAGGAGATTTTTCAGGCTTTAAATTTCACCCTGCATTGCTTTAAGAATTTGGGTCTCAACAGAAAAAAAATAAAAAACAGACCAAAGAACTTAAAACATCTTCATGGTTTGTTTGGAGATCTCCCTCAGCATAACCTTCCTCCCAGAGGACAAAGTAGCCATCTGACACTAAACTTCCAAATTATTTTTCAGCAAAAGGAAACCTTAGATGTATCTTAATGGTGCTACATGCCCACCTGTACACGAAGAAGCTTCGTGGTACTTAAGAAATGAATGATGTCTGCATATTCTTTCATTAGAGGGAAGCATCCCACTCCTCCAATGCATCAGAAGGGAGATCTTATGATGGATGCAACAGTGTGGTGAGATCTGTAGGGTGCCCTTTGAAGCAGCCCAGACCACAGTGACCCTCATCATAGATTTTTCAGACATAACTTGGCTTATTTGGGAGCTGTTCAAGTTTGGGGAGAGGAGAGTCTCATCAGTAATTAAACGGGTAGGGCAATCACGTTTGGTGCTGAAAGATCAGAAAGCTGTAGGTATTCTCATCTCAGCTGCTTAGATTTCTATTCCAGTGCTAACACTACAGTGCAGCATAAGGAGGTGCTGCATTCCTGAATAAGCCGTCCTTTGGATGAGATGTTTAAATTGAGGTCCTGTCTGCCTGAGTTTGTGGTAGTTTGAATGGATGTAAGAGTCCACAACACGTATAGAAAGAGAAGTTTCCAGGTGCCTTGCCAAATTTTTCTTGGTCACTGTGAATTCCACCTCAGTTGTAACCTGAAGAGTGGCCACTGGATTGGGAGGTGTGGGGGGGATAATCTGGTCAACAAAGAGTAAATATATAAAATAAAACTTGGGAGGGCAGTATGAAAAACCAACACATAAATATAAAGGAAATTATGTTGAGTATTTTAGCCCAGGGGGTCTCCAAGTAAGAGCAGACACCATTACAGTTGTGGTACATAAGGAGGGAAGAACTCATTCATAGCTGCCCTGTATAGGTGGGCCAGGCAGACCTGGGAGAGAGATGCAGAGGCTTGCATGACAATAACTGCAGCCTTCATTCGTTAGCAAAATGCTGTAAGAGAGGAATCCACCACCCCCAAAGAGATGTAAATAGGGATGTCTTTCTGTATATGACCAGGATGGGTCATTCCTTCAGTTCTACTAGTGGATGATGATATTATGGACTTTTCCCTGCAGCCTGACTCCAAACCACCTGCTCCTAGGAAGCTGGTGTATCTCTGTAGGGTCCTGGATTCACATAAACACCTTTTCACAAATCCTGCTGTTGATTTTGAAGTTGTGACTTAGGGTCCTAAGGGAGCTAAAGGTCGCATCTGTAAGAACCCATTGGCATATGATAAGAAAGGGAGGACCCTGGGTTGATTTGGCAAAAATGTTCTGCCACTCTGTGAGAGCTGTCAGTTACCAGTAAGTACCAGAAAACTCTTCTGGACCATCTGAAAGAAAAACTGAAGGGGATTAAAGACATCTGACTCCAAAGACTTGCTGGCATCTGCAACTCTAAATCTCAAGTTGCAAAGAATTCTTTGCATTGTGGCTAACATGTTTTAGAAACATCAAGCTGGGAGTCTGCCTCAGGGTCTATTTTCCATCAACATGCCTAGTAGATAATGGAATAATCTCTTCCAGACTGTGTTAAATTTGAGATTCTAGATGTACCTAGGACTGAGGCAGTTTTGGAAAAAAAAATATAGAAGGCTAAATCTGGGCAGACTTGTTTAGGACTTTCTGTAGGTTCAGCCACCCAGGTTTAGTAGAAGCTATCCCACCAAGTCCTTCTGATCCTTTCCTCCATCACAGCACAGATGGAGGGAAAAGGGTCAGAAGGGATAGAGCACCAAGTAAACATAAAATATGGCAATCAGAACCTGCTTCTAGGCCTTGTGGAACATGGCTCCAGGGGCCCAACAGGGAGCAACCATGACTCAGCCTGTTCTCTCCCTGTTCCTCTACACTTAAGTCCCACCCCAAACACCTCCAACCCCCCCCCCCCAATTCCTTCAAAACTAGGAGGAAGGTTCTCTCTGCCTTACAGCAGACACACCAAGATTACCCAAGGCAAATGGGTCCTAAGCATAATCAAAACAGTTACAGACTTTCTTTGCCTCTCTCCCAAAGCCTGCAGGCATTTCCTGCTTTCCTTCCAAAGCAAGTAAAAGAAGCTGTGATCTGCTTTTACAGCAATTCACCATAGAAGAGGTACCTTCCCAAGAAAGGGGAAAGGAAGTAGTATTCAAGAATCTCCTTTGTTCTAAAAAAGAAGAAAACTTGGAGACCCATACTAGACTGTATTAAACAGGTTTCTACTGGTACCCATGTCCAAAATTCTTAGCTACATGGTCTTCTTGAATCTAAAAGATGCTTACCTTCATATTCCCATTGCAACGTCTCTCAAGAAGCATCTACATTTCAAAGCAGGTGGAAGTCATAATCCATTTTCTGCTCTGACCTTTGGCTTATCTATTGTGCCCAGCTTGTTCATATGCCTGGCTCCAGTAATAGTGTACTGTAGGACCAAAGGCATATTCAGAACTACTCTTACATAGACTACTGCCTGATCCAAGGAAATTATTTGGAGGAGCTTCATTCTGCCCGAAGTCCAACTAGGACTATTTTGTCCTTTCTTGTTTATACCCTAAACGTAAAGAAATTCAGTCTCACTCCATCCTAAAAGCTTGCCTTTCTAGGGGCCTTGCTGGACACAGACCTAAAAAGGACTTTCCTTACAGAGAAAAAAAGATCACTTTCCTAACAAACTACTACCAATGTCTTCTCCCTCTTTTAGCAGTTCCAGCACTTGAGGCGCTCAGACTTCTGAGATGCATGGCCTCATGTGTCCTAATGATCCCACAAGCCAGGCTTCACATGAGAAAGATCCAGTGGTATTTAAAAATGCTTGGAACCAACACGGTCTCCAACCAAAAAAAAAACACTTCTTCCCTGTTTGAAAAGGGAGCTCCAGTGGTGGACCTCCACTTGCGACCAAAACTTAGGGGTACCATTTATTGGTCCATCACCCAAATCAGACCCTGATCACAGATGCTTCAGACCTTGCTTGATGAATATATTCCAATGGCATCCAAGCTAAAGGAAATGGGATCAAAGCTTTCTTAAAAAAAAAAACAAAAAAAACGCTAAACTAAAGGAAATGATGGCTTTTCTGAAGTGCATCATAGCCTTCAAGGAACTATGGAAAATAGGACTTTACTGGTAAAGACAACACCTTAATGATGTGGTATAGAAACAAGCGGGGGGGGGGGGCTCCTGTTCTCTGCATCTCACCTGACCATGTCTTTGTAGGACACACGGCTCAAGCCTTGGGCCTATACCATCTAGCCCACTAGCTGTCGGGGGGGGGGGGGCAGTTCTCTAGCAGTTTACCTCAGCAGGTAAGAGGTGAGCCCTGACAGATGGACCTTGAACAAGAATATATTCAATCTCATCTGCCTATCTTGGGGTGTGCTTCAGACCAAAGCTGTCAGCAGAAAAAAATGCAACGTAGTGGCCAAACATCCCAAGGCCTGAAGGACGGATGCCTTCTTTCCATGGACAGGTCTGTTTCTTTATGCAGTCTTTTCCATTCCTCCAATCTTCTGGGTACTACTGAAAATCAGTATGTAAGGGCCAAGAGTGATTCTGATAGTAACATTGATTCCCTCTCCTAAAGACTCTGAGCAGAGAAAAAATGTGGTTACTTCCTCAGCAAGTGGGACTACTAACTAAAAAAAGGAGCTGCATCATACACACCCAATTTCACCCCCTTGAGGTTGATAGCTTAGTTATGTCATACACTGCTATCCAAGGCCTCTCTTAGCACAAGGGTGTGCTAGACATCTGAAAAGAAGCTTGAAAACCTAAGACCACAGAAGTCATATTTCAGAATGGAAAAAGTTTTCCGTTTGGTGCCAGGAACATAATCTCCAAGGTCAACCATGTAACTTTTCATACCTTACACATTTATTCAAAGCTGGTTTGTCTTGCTCGTCCATTAAAATACAGTATTAAGCCATCTACACCTGCTTTCCTATGCAGTAACCTTTCTGCTCTCAGCCCCTTTTGGGTATTTACCCACCTGAGGCCTCCCGAAGAACCCCTCTCCTCCTTGGGAATCCCAGTTTTGTGCTGGAAAAGCTTACTTTACCTCCATTCAAGCCTGCAGCTAAAGGATTTCTTTCTTTGAATATTAAACATTGGATTTCTTTCTTTGAAAACAGACTTTTTAGTGGCTATTCAGAATTGCAAGGCCTTGTGCATTGAACCCTTCCTTATTTTTCATGAGGACAGTTGTCTGCAGGCCTAATCCTCTTTCATGCCAAAGGTGGTGTCTTTACTTTATGTAAATCAGTCCAGTTATCTCCATGCCTTCTTCCTTCACCCTCAGAATCAGAATGTATCCTACATTCACTTGATGTTCACAGACAAATCAAGTGTTATCTGGACAAGAACCAAAGCAGTTGAAGTCCAATCAACTTTTTGTAGCCTTCAGTAGTAACAAACTAAGAAACCCTATCAGCAAAGAAATCATTCCAAAGTGGATTTCCAGCAGTGTTGCATTTTGTTACCAGCAACATAAAAAGCAAATACCACAACGTTTATGATCTTATTCCATCAGGGCTACACACTTACCAAACATTGCATTTGTTTTTTTTTTTCCAAAATCAGGGTTGGATTTGCTTCTGCAGTCTGGCAGGGCATTTTAGCTTTTGTTTAACCCTTTTTTTCTTCCATTTCCCCCATTGTCAGCTGTATGAATCCTCCCATATATTAATTACTGCAACAGTGAAACACAATGAACACAGTACAGTACATAAATGTAGATGTTAGTGTCTTCACTTTTGCAGTACATCTTCCCTCCCTTCATCCTGTCATTCAGTAAGGTTGGGGTGGGCATCCCTTCCCTTACCCCTGCCTCTCTGTCTCCTCCCAAATTAGGTCTTTAGGCTCCCTTCCTGTGTAAACTGGGAGCCTTTGAGTGCCTTCTGCTCCATGCCTGGAGCTTCACCTTGAGAGGCTCCTCCTTTTTTCCTCTGGGGCAAGAAAGACCTGTAAGATGGCGCTTGCTGACGACCCTTATACCCAGACTTCCTGACGTCAGGTGTAGGGCATCTGCCAGTCCAGGAGGA
This sequence comes from Protopterus annectens, assembly GCF_019279795.1. NCBI lineage: Eukaryota > Metazoa > Chordata > Ceratodontiformes > Protopteridae > Protopterus > Protopterus annectens. The sequence goes on from NC_056736.1 coordinate 566,982,689, forward strand.
GGAGGGAGTTAAATCGCTGGTACTTTGGCTGGCCAGGGGCTACCATAGTAAAAATACACCATATAATGACTTAACAGTCATCTACATTTATGGTAATTAAATACAGTTGTGCTTTTTCAGTCTTGGATCACCAAGAAAGAATGTTGCTCCACCATGGGATCTTAACATGTATTAGAAAAAAATTAACCCTGGCACCTTTTGAACCACCTGCTTAAGCTACCTTCTGATTACTATTTTGGAAGATGCAATTTTTGGTGGTGGCTGAAATTCTGAGCTCCAGGACATGATGTGCAAAGAACCCTTCTGAGTCTTTCAGCAAGACAAGAATATCACTACATATTAATCCTTCCTCCTTGCCTAAGGTGGTTTCGGAGCTGAAGTCCCTTCCTTTCTTTTGGGAGTTTGTCAACCAGGAAGGGAAAATGTCATTGTGGAGGCAGACACCCCATAAAGATAGACACAAGAAGTGCCTGTCCTGCTTAGAGCTTTTGTTCTGAAACATTTTCCAGCCATCTGTCTTCATTGTCCATTTACCTACACAACCGTAGTCTTCAGCTTTTTACCTCAGGCAAAAACATGGCTAAAACCACTTGTTCTGAAGTACAGCAGTCTGCTAAGAAAACTAAAATGTCTGATTCTGCTGCTGTTCAGCCTCCACTGGACATTTCTCTTGTGGTGGATGAAGTCCCTGAAGAACATGTGGTACCGACACCAGTTTCCTCTGCCAACACCCTGTTGGAGGCCAGCATGGAACTGACTTCTTGCATATCCTCTGAGGCTGTGCAAATGTTCACCATGGACATTGAAGGGTAACCACAGCTGATAAATTCTGAAGGACCTAGGGAGATTCTAAAACTTCTAGTCTGAGAAGAGGCTCCTGGTACCCTTAGAGAGCCCAGGCATGGCTCTGGGCCTCCTAAGTTGGTCAAAGCTGACCTCCCATTGAAAAAGAACCAGGAAACTAAATATATGCCTCCCATTGCTAAAGATCCTGATAAAGAATGTCAGGATTTTACCCAAGGATTGTTAAATGCCTTGATGGCCTTGAAGCCTCCTCAGGAGTTCTGTTTCTCCTTGATTTTCTACCTCGGCCAAAAGAACTAGAGTCTGATTCCTTTGATGAGGAGTTGGCTTCAGGAGATGAATCCTTGTCCTATTCCACACAAATCCAATCACCCTTAGACTATGGGTCAGAAGAAGAGGATTCCATGAGCCCTTGTCCTCCCATTGAGGAGTAGTCATTTGGGAACATAGTGGTTTGCATGATTGAGCATCTTAAATGGGGTTGCTTTCAGATCTCTGACATCCAAAAGAGGTATTAAGAGCTGTTAGAAATAGAACCTGCAAAACCTTCTTCTGTTCCCCTTGTTTTAGCTGCTCTGTTGGATGTTTGCAGCTGTTTCTTTTGCTCTCGATTCCCAAACACTGCCCCCCAAGAAGCTGCTGTTATAAGGTGCCTGAGGTCTTTAAGTATCTTTACAAGTGTCCTCCTTCAGACCCTGCTGTGGTCTGTATTTCTGCTGACGAGCCATCCAAGCTTTTTTCTTCTTTCACACTTCTCACTTCTGACAAAGACAGTTAGGCTATGGAGAGGCTGGGGGAAAAGGTTTATACTTCTGCTACTCTGGCCTTTAGGGCTGTAAATTCAGACCCATATTACCAGGTATGTTTTGGCCGTCTTGTCTCACCTTGGTGGAGGGGGGGTGGTGTCAGGTCATCCTGACTCTGAAAGCAAGATTACTGCCTTTTCCATATTGAGTTGCACTTAGGAGGTAGTTTGTCATTCTATCAAATGTAGTTATGAGGGAGGTGATGCATCCTCTATAGCTGTTACTTCAGATTCAGTTATAAGGAAGGTACTGTTGGCTTCAACTACAGGCCTTACCTGACGATATTAAGACCAAGCTTCCAAATGCTCCTTCGAACAACCAAAATCTTTTTGGTACTACTGCTCACTTGTTTACGACCCTACAAGACAAAGATAAAGTTATGCAGGACCTTTTGTTTCTCTTATCCCTGAATTTCAGATAAACTATCCCTCTAAATCTATTTTTGTTTTTAGGCAACCTAGTCAGCCTCCTAAAGGAAGAACGGGTTTCTAAGTGCAAGTTTTTTGATAGACCTGGACAGACGTCTAAGAATCAGAAGCCTGCTTTTCAAAACAAATCTGCCTCCATCTGACATATTTTCTGCTCCTATCCTTGGACAGGTTTCACTCGCTCTCTGTCTGGCAACAGATAATTTCAGACTCTTGAGTACTTTCCATTATCCATCACAATTATCTTATGGTATGGAAATCCCTCCCCCCTCTTCTCACGTCTTCCTCAACCTCCTCAGATCATTTTCCTCACTTTTCTGTGGGCCTGCAAAATCTATTAGCTCAGGGAACCATCCAGCTTTTTCTAGAATCCCAGTAAGGAACAAGTTTTTATTTCAGGGTGTTTCTGGTTCCCAGAAAGGAGGAATCATGGAGACCTATCCTTTTTCAACAGCTGACTAAAGATTCCTTTTTTCAGTATGCTTTCCCAGGCATTTCTGGTCTCTCTAGACCTTAAGAATGCCTATCCTTCATAGCCTCATTCACCCTCTCTTCAGGAAGTTTGTGTTCAGTTTTTTCATTTCCTTTTCAGTTCTCTGCTTTTACCCTTTGGTTTTTCTACAACCGCAAAGAGTATTCACCAAATGTCTGGCCCCTTTGATATCCTTCGGCAGGCTTTGGGAAATCCAGATATTCACATATATGAACAACCTGCTTCTTCATTATCCTTCCATTCCCAGCTGCTTCAGAATGTACTATACTGCTTCTGCACAGTTTGGGATTCACCATGAATCTTAGTCAGTTATGACTCCTCAAGACCACATTTTTCTGGATTACAGAATCTAAACTATCCCAATGTTGTACTCTCTTCCATCGCCCAAGGTTCTGTCTCTAACCACCTACTTCTCTTCTACCCCTTTCTATCATTCAGGGAATTTCTCAGAACCCTGTGGTTCATGGCATCTATCTTCACTACGATTCCCTTTGCCAAGCATCATATGAGAAAGCTTCAGTGGTATTTCATAGTGGTTTGGGTCCAGTATTGCCACCCTGAGTTTCCAGTTCCTCTACTACCGGCTCAGACTCTAATTTCATTAGTGGATTCTGCTGATCTCCCTCAAGCCAAGACTGCCTTTTCGGAACCTTACCCTACTCCAGAGCTTTTCATTGACTCTTCTGATCAGGGGTGGAGAGCCACTTAATCTGATGGTTCAGGGTCTCTGTCCCCTTCATTTGCAGTCAGACCACATCAACATAAAAGAGATGAGAGCACTTATTGCTGTACAGGCCTTCCATTCACTTTGTCTTTGGACCCCAGGCCCTCTTGAGGTCTTTACAGACAATACCACAGTCATGTGGTACAGCAACACACAGGAGAGCACAAACTCTCATCTTTGCGGACTAGCTCTTCAGGCCTGGGGCTTTGCTGTCCACCATCAGATGACCCTTCAGGTGGTCTACATCCCTTCATAACATAACCTTGTGGCAGACTGACAAAGTCCAGGACACAACCTCACAAATGGATGCTTTATTCCTCAAGTGGATCTTTTTGCCTCCCCTCTGAGCAGACAACATCTTGATTCTGTTTGAGTTTTAAGTCCTCTGACTTAGAAGGCGGATACCACATCCTTTTCTTGGAAAAGAATGTTCTTATAGGCTTACTCTTCCTCCTCTGCTTCCCAGGGTCCTGCACAAGACCATGAAGTTCTTCCCCAGTATCTTGCTGGTGATTCTCTTTTGGCTTATACAACACTGGTTTCCCCTTCTTTCATCTGGGCTGGGTCAATCACAAGTTGCATCACTGGATGGATCATCTCACACAAGACAAAGGGTCCCTCATTCACCCTCACTTGTCCATGCTTCAGTTGACACTTTGGGTCTTAGGCTTTTGTTTACCTTCAAACACCACTTTTCTGAGGATATGCTTAGGGGTCTTGCAGGAGGCCAGGAAACCCAGTACCAGAAATTCCTTTTTTGATGAATGGAAGAGATTTTCTGGTTGCTGTCTCAAGCTTCACCGGGATCCCTTCTCAGTGGAAATTCCTTTAGTTCTTAGTTGTGTGAACTGCTCCATGCTGACCTAGCATATTCTGTTGCTGCTCACTTGTCAGCAGTCTGCTTATCTGCCGTTGAACCCACCACTGGCCTCTCATTTTAAGATTACACAATTCCTTAAAGGCGTCCATCGTATCCAACCCCCAAGAACTGTAGTTTTGCCCCCACAAGAACTTTAATTTTGCCCCTAAAAGGCCCTGTTCCTTTTGACCATGCATCTTCACATTTGCAACATTGCACCTTGAGCATTATTTTTGTTGGTGGCTCTTACTTCGGCCAAGAGAGTTTCTGAACTTCAGACTTTGATGGTGGGTCCTCCATTTTTGATTTTTCATAGAGACTGGATCTCTGCTTACTGATCCTTTTATGCCCAAGATGGCTAATGAGTTGTCCCTCAGCCAGTCTATCCAACTCCCTTCATTTTTTCCTTCTCCACAGTCTGTTAGTGAAAAGTGCTTCACACTTTGAATTTACATAGACAGCCCAGGTATTATTCGGATAAGTCAGAGGCTATATGAAAATCTGAGCAGCTTTCTCTTTTAATACCATGACATTCAGTTCTGCAGTTTCTAAGAAAACCAGCTCCTCCTAGATCCCTAAGGCCATTGCTCAGGGTATTGCTCAGGCTGTGGATTGCATTGCATTACTGAAATTAAGTGGAAATTTCTTAAGATTCCAAGAGCAGGATAAGTTATTTCTTACACTTATTTCACTGAACTGCACTTCTGAAACGCTTATAATTGTGCTATACAGTTGCTCTACTACATTTTGCACTGTTATAAAGCTTTTTTTATTGTTTCACTGCATTTATGTTCTGTTTTAACTATATTTTTCATTGTTAGATACTGTTTCATTACTCTAATTGCATGTTTACTGAATTACATAACTCTAAACTGCTTTTTCATACAGAGAGTTGTATTTTCTGTTTGTGAGTGCTCTATCCGAGCTTTTCTGTGCATTTTTTGATTTTTTTTTTTTGTGGTTTCTGTGTTCTACAGCTAGGAACTGTGTAATAGTGTGCATAACTATGATTGTCTGTTTACAGTTAAAAGCATTCTCTAGAGTCTGCTTTTGCTCCTTGATCTGTTTAAACCTTTCGTTTAGTGGCTACAGCTAGGAACTGTAATAGTGTACATTACTATAATTGCATTTTTATTTAATTACTAAATTGTAAACTGCTTTTTCATATTGAGACTTGTATTTTCTCTTTGTGGGTGTTATTTGTATGCTTTTAAAGTGAGGTTTCTGTGTTTTGCTCAGGTGGCATAATCTTGATAGAGGCCTGTTGTCTAGGCTGGTAGTTTTGTTTGAGTTTCCTGTGTTTCTGGCAGCCATTTTCTGCTGATTGTCTTCAATATTATTGAGAGTAACAAGACCTTCTGTAGTACAAGTGATTGGGTAATAGCAGCGGCTGAGTGGTAATTTGTTCTTCAAACTCTTCCATTCTTACTGGTATATAAACCCTGTGTCTAGAAAAAGTTGTGCTTGTATTGCTCAGGCTGTGGATTGCATTGCATTACTGAAACTAAGTGGAAATTTCTTAAGATTCCAAGTGCAGGATAAGTTATTTCTTACACTTATTTCACTGAACTGCACTTCTGAAATGCTTATAATTGTGCTATACAGTTCTACTATATTTTGCACTGTTATAAAGCTTTTTTTGTTGTTTCACCGCATTTATGTACTGTTTTGTACTGTTTTAACTGCATTTTTCATTGCTAGATACTGTTTCATTACTCTAATTGCATGTTTACTGAATTACTTAACTGTAAACTGCTTTTTCATACTGAGAGTTGTATTTTCTGTTTGTGAGTGCTCTATCCGAGCTTTTTCTGTGCATTTTTAATTTTTTGAGGTTTCTGTGTTCTACAGCTAGGAACTGTAATAGTGTGAATTAAAAGCATTCTCTGGAGTCTGCTTTTGCTCCTTGATCTGTTTAAAACTTTCATTTAGTGGCTACAGCTAGGAACTTGATCTGTGACTCTCCTCCCAGTTTAGTGTCACTAGTTTATTCAATCTAATAGAGAACATTTGTGAAGGCCAACCCACTCAGATTCTTAACGTTGCATTAACTTGTGTTCTAGCTTTCTCCATTTCCACTTTTACTGAAAAAAAAAATTCTAAGCTTGCTTCCCCCCTTTCCTGTGGCAGGTCTTGTCCAGGTATGGATTTGGTGTGTCCAGGACTGTTTGAGCTCCTGAGCCCCCCCTCACTTAACTAGGGTTAAACTATTCTTGGCGCCATAATTTCTGTTCTTCAAATTTTCCCTTGCAACTAGCCAGCTTTTTAGTTTTAGCACTCAAATCTGTTTCTTTGAGCTCAGCACTTGTTCAGAACTCATTGTAAGCACTAAATAAGTTACAAATTACTACAGCACTCAACTTTTCTCCCTTGTCCAGAGGAAAACAGTTTTTAGTACTTAATAAATAAGCACCTATTCAGGCACATCTAAAGGTCAGCTCCCGGTCTTTTCTCCTGTCTACCTGATGAATCTGGGCATCTTGGGACAATACAGCAATTGCCTCATGTACACAGACAACCCCCTCCTCCTACCACCCAACACTACGACCTGTGAGAAGATGCACTTATATAGCCAAACTGGAAGCAAAGCTCTCTTCACCGAAGGCTGGACTAGACAATCAAGAGGAGAAGGTAAACACTTGCACAGCACCACACTCGTCACATAGTCCCTCAAAACCTACACTACCAAAACACTTGCATAGCAACACAAAACACACACCTACATTCACGGAGGCTCTCAGTAATAACCTGCCCAAACAACAGAGACCTCCAAAGCAGAAATGCAAGCAACCTCCACCCCCCCCAACACAACCCAAATTATACATAGCCCACATACTCAGTGTGCCCCTCAACTATAGCCTATAAGGCATAACGTACCCAACACTCTAGTCGTAGGTGACTATAGTCAGGCACACTGATGTTCCACTCACCAGGCTAAACAAGGAAAAAGGTGCTGTCAGCTGCCTGTCAGGTGTCAGGATCCGCCACATAACGCACGCACTCGGGTCACTCCACAAGTACAAATATGACTGTCATTGTCCATGTCGGTGTGAATGACCTGAGACATACCTCCCTGGACTACATGAAAAGAGACATGGAGGAGCTCTCTGATCTTGTAGCCCAGGCAGGTATGACCATAGCCCTGAGTAGCATCCTTCCATAACCCAGAATGATACCAAAGAACAAAATGATTGACTTTAACAATTGGCTAAGCTTCTGGTGTCATTCTAAATGAATCCCAGTATCTGTCTGCCTGGGATGACATGCTCGGCAGACCATGCTGCTTTGCCAGAGATGGCCTGCACCTGTTGCCCTTGGGATTCTGGATACTGGCAAAGGCTCTTGCCACCCCTATAGTGCCTTTTTTAGGAAAGGTTCAAATGACAAATTCACCACTGTAACAGGTACAAGCAAGCAAAATCTGAGGGTAATGCTACTCATTGCTAGAAGTCTAAACCTCAAAATGCACTCACTCGAGGCACTCTTTAAAATGGAGAACATTGACATGTGCAGTGACAGAGACCTGGTTCAAAGCTCCAGAGAGCACCCCTGCATTACCAGGCTATAATTCATACCACACCTTTCGGACACTAAACCCGGACTGAAACACTAAAGGTGGAGGCGTGTCCATATTCATTAAGGATATCCACACCTCCAAGCTAGTTGCTCAGCATAATGCATCTGAGATTATCCAAGTTCATCTAACTCTGGGCAAAACCGCAATCCAGATTGTAGCTTGCTACAGACCCCCCACCATGCCCCAGGATTCCCATTCCTCTTTTCTTGATGCACTGGAAAATATTAAGGTACAACCCAACACTCTAATAATGGGCGATTTCAACTGCCCTACCATTAACTGGGAAAACTACTCATGTGCCAACTCTTTTGTTCAACGTTTTCTAGAAATCATCAATTCCAACGCCTTGGATCGACTTATTCACACCAGGGGCAGCAATATCCTAGACCTGGTCATCACCAACATGGGTGACTGGTGTTCCACACCAGAGGTCAGCTCCTCATTGGTCAAATCCGACCACAAGCTAATCACCCTAGGCATCCACAGCCCGCTCCCACCCCCCATTAGGAAACCAACCATAAAAAATTTCTCCAAAGCCAATTTCACTCTTAAGACTGAAGTGGCAAACTTCACGACACCTGTGCAGATGGACAAAAGAGGTATGACTGCTGAATCCTACACAGATGCACTGTATAAGCACTTACACAAGTGCATGGATCGTGCTATCCCTAACAGAACCAAGATGCTATCCTCCAAAAAAAGGAAGCCAATCTGGTGGTCTTCTGCCATAAACAAACTCTACAACAGAAGAAAGAAACTGTTGCAAAAAAGAGTAAAATCCCACGATTGGAGGAACTTCCTGGTCAGCCTCTGTAAGAAGCTGAGATCCCTCATAAAATACTCCAAAGCTAGTTATGAAAACAAAATCGCCACTGTTTCTAAAGACAACCACAAAGCATTCTATAGCTATGTCAAGAATCTCAATGGCAACACTCAGATCTGCTCTGAATTACAGCACAATGACACTAAATATACAGAACCAACTGATATTGCCAACATCCTGGCAAAGTTCCTGTAATCACGGCTGCACAGGTAAAAACCTCACTCTCCAAAGCCAAGAACACAGCATCCATGGAACCTGACAACATCCCAGGCTGCCTTCTACATGAACTACAGAATGAACTGGCACCCCCACCCAAGTACCATGTTCAATCATAGCCTCACCTCAGGCTTTGTGCCCATTGAATGGCGCACCACGACGGTTATCCCACTCCACAAAGGGGGGGCCACAACAGACCCCGGGAACTACTGCCCCGTTAGCCTGATGAGCCTGGTCTGCAAGGCCATGGAACATATCATCATGGAACTCATAAACAAAGACATTGGAGATCTCCAAACTCTGGACCCCACACAGTTCGATTTTGTAAAAGGCAGATCATGTCTCCTAAACCTGATAGACTTCTTTTGAAGTAGTCACCAAAGCCATAGATGAGGGTAAGGTAGTTCACACAGCCTATCTAGATCTCGCCAAGGTGTTCAACACCATCCCCCACTCTGGAATTATAGATAAACTCACAAAACTAGGTATAAATCCCTGTGTTACAAGATGGGTTGCCAACTGGCTTACTGACAGAATCCACACTGTGAAAGTAGCAGACTCCAAATCAGACTTCAGAGCAGTGACAAGTGGAGTACCACAGGGTTCAGTCCTGGGTCCTCTCCTGTTGGGATCTACTTCTCTGAAGTACAGGCTAACACAGAAGGTCTTTGGCTAACTAAATTTGCAGATGACTGCAAGCTAGGAGCCATAATTGAAACTCCTAACGATCTGGACATCCTACAAAAGGGCCTCACTGAGACACATGCCTGGTGTCAAAGCCATGGTCTCAAGCTCAGTGCCAAAAAGTGCATTGTCATCCCTTTTGGTAAAAACTCTGTACCCATGAACTACCACATAGGCGGTAGTCTACAACACCGAAAGTGTAATAAGAGACGGGACACAAATGGACAGTAGTCTATCCTTTGATAATCACATCGCCACAGTGGTCAGGAAATCCTTCTACGTGGCACACCATCACAAAAGGTTTCTCATCCAGAAAGAGGTCATCGTTCCCCTCTACACATTAGACCCATTATAGAGTACAACGCCCCTTTTGGTATGTACCTCACAAGGCATCTACAACAACTGGAAAGGCCGCAAAAATACCTCACAAAGAGGATTATTGGCCTCAAACAGATGCTTTACGCAGACAGTCTAAAAAAACTCCAGCTTTACTCCGTCGCATATCATCGAAGCAATCTCTGCCGAACATGCAAAGTTATGTCAAACCCAGAGCTGTTGGAATGCTCCACTTAAAGAAATCCCAATCCCTCCGAGCTACACACTCTAGGGGCCTAAACCTTGTCACCACAATAAACAGAACATGCTGGAGGGATAGATTCCTGTCCCAGAGACTTCCCATACTCTGGAACAGACTACCTATCTATGTCAAACAGAGCTCCTCATTAGCACTCAAGAAAAATCTTGATGATTGGATGGGTAATAGGAAATTCACCCCAGGGATCACGTCTGTGGTTCTGCTTGACAGGGGCACAGGAAAATAATTTTCTTGGGTGGCGAAAGCCAGGGTACCTTTTTGGCCAGCCTTGTATAGGCCCTAGGGCCGATAGCCTAGTACCTACCTATGAACCTATTTTTCTTTGTCTTACATGGTAAAATGCTTTTACCTTCATTTCAAATTCGTTCTTCAAGAGCATTAGCCTCTTTAGGAGCTTTCTTCAAGGGTCTGGATGGATATTAGGTCCAGTCTAGAAGCTGCTACTAGGTCCTCTGTCCACACCTTTACTAAACATTATAAGTTAGATGTAATTTCTAGAGTCAGTGCAGACTTTACCAGGACTGTCCATGGGTATGTGGAGGGTTCCTTCTGTACCTTCCTTCTCCCATCCTTTACAGTAGTTTTGGTAATCTCCCACACATAATGAATACTGCAACAGTGATAAGAAATGATGTAATACAGTTGTTTAAAATCTTAACATAACAGTAAATGTCCTGCTTTTCACAGTTGTAGCATTCTGTCCCTCCCTCCTGCCCTCTTCTCTCTTTCTCTAGTTGGGATCACTCTGTTGGCCAGGGGGTCTTTTCCTTTCTTGCCTTATTTCGCTCTCTACTTCCTTCATGGATGCATTTGTCTTTCTTTATCCTGGGGTTGCTCTAGTTCTTTTGGGGGTACTTCAGTTCTGACTAGTGTGTGATTTACTCACCTTTATGCCTGCATGGGAAGCATACACCTGACATATGACGCTGGAAGGATGTAACTGCTTTGGTGTACTGGCCAGACGTTGGGCTTTCTTGGGTAGGAGATCCCACCTGTAATGAATACTACAACAGTGAAAAGGACATGTACTGTTATGCTAAGATCTTATGCAACTGTACTTTCTTTTGCCTGACCAGATGTTCTTTGCCATATGGGTTTGGGTGGCTCAATAACCCCTTTCTGCAGCTTCCCTCTAACTTTTTCTTTCCAGGCCCACTGTATCTGGGTGTATCTCCTATAGAAAGAGATTGTGTACCCCGAAGTTCCTAGGGCTGTGCCATAGGTTCATATGTATGTACTAAACTAACAACCACTAGAGCTCTTATAAGCCTAGCTGTGCAACCCAAATGTTGTCCACAACTTTGATTTATTTGGGGGCGATTTACTGACTGCCTCTGTCCATCAGAGACATAAGTGCCAGACCAGGGGTGAATTCTCAATTGCCCATCCATTGGTCCAAGTTGCGATTAAATAGGGATAGGGAGTATTGTCCTATTATGTCACAAGCAAAATTTAGGTCTTTTAAATCTAGTTCTGATGCTGTTTGTTTTGCAGATGTGCAAAAGGTTTGTCAGAATAGTGTCCAGAGTTGCATGTATGCCAGGCAAAGATCACCTCTCAGAAATCTGTATGATACCTAGTAAAGAGACAGGGCTCTGAGGCAGTCGACATAGAACATATTTTATTTACTCCTTGTATCCTTTTCGTAAGGATCCTTGGTGTAGATGTTCCAGTTGCTAAATGTATCTAATCTGGTACATACCAAAGGAGACATAATCTCTGATGAGGGCGCCGAGTACAGTGGTATGATGACCTCTCTGAACCTAGATGGCATGTCTTTGCTTATAACTTGAGCAATGTAGAAGGATTTTCTTAATACCTTGGTTGCATGTTAGTCGAAGGATTGGTTACAGTATACATGAGTTCTCAGATCACGGACTAGAGAATAAATGTTTCGGTGTTCTATTGATGACCTAGTGGCTGACTTCCCAAAAGGTACTGTAGTGATGCATTTCTTGGTATTGAGTTTTAAGCCATGGCTTTGGCACCAAGCATGTATTTGTGTTAGACCTTCCTAAAGGATGTTCATCATCTTTTGGGGGGGGGGGATTCAGTGACAGCTCCCAGTTTGCAATTGTCTGCAAAATTGGTTAGGCAGAGGCCTCTGACATTGGCTTTGACATCCAAGAAGTAGATGCCAAAGAGGAGTGGGCTTATCACAGAGACCTGGGAAACTCCACTGGTGATTGTCCTATGTAATCCACCTTTTTTTCATCCAGCATCTTTGAAAACTGTTAGGCACTTTTGTTGCTGGTGTTATACTGGGGCAGCTGAAACTCCCCAAGGATTACAAAGACTAATGAATGACAAGGTCTTCGATCACAAATATCTGTTGAAACTGGATTAGAAAACTTTTCTAGAAGTGAACTGCTTGAATCCAGTGCTTGAACAAATAATCTGGTATCTAATTGTATTCTTGTCTGTCAGTGAATCTTGCAACTCATGAGATTCAGTTTCCATCCCTTTTGTTTAACTAAGTAACATGTCTATAATTTCAGGCTTCTCCACAGTTGTCTCTTTAACCTTCATTTTAAATAACACAGTACCAGACCTAGTTGTCAGTGCTGAATTGCTGGTGTCAGTGACATTAACATAATGTAGGCAAGTGCACTTGTGTCTAAATGGAAACATTTCCTCAAACTTTTGAAGGGAAAAGTTTGCCATGCATTTTGCATAGATTTATTACTTTATTTTTGAAAAGTTTACTGAATACCTGAAGACTGTTAATTAGTGTCTGTCCTGACAGCCACAGAAGAAGTTTTCGGTGTAAGGCTGCAAACAGACCTCTGTTGACCGCTCGTATTTCCTGACAAGCGAAGAAATATTTTATATATATATTTCCAGCGCTAAGCTTTTATAGCATATTTTATACTTTTTAGCACAGCATGGAAAAGAGAATAGCAGTGGAGAGGGGAAGTTTAGTGAGGCCCTGGTACTGTAGGGCAGTTTTATGATACCATAACTTCCCAGAGAAGAAAAAGATTGGTTATAGACATTTGTATGTACCATAATTAGAGGGATTGTAACTAAGAATTCTTGGTGCCACATCTATGCAGGAAAAGGTTCACTGTGAAGCAAGGAGAGGAGAAGGAATTTAGGAGCAGCACACCATACCACTACCCACCATATGCAGCCACATTGGAAGTCAAAACTGTAAAACAGAGGTTATTAGAAAGCCAAAACCATTGTAAAACCTCCACTTTAGATAATCCAGTTGGCCATTGCAAACAGCTCTGCAGGCTGTGTCACCTGCCAGGAAATTGAAGAGGGAGGGTGAGGAATGCCCTGTCTGATGTGAAAGAGACTATCCTGGCTATGGCCCATATCTTATCCTTGACCAGCTGCATATTTGGTACATGGTGTCTTCATTGTAAAGATTGCCAAATGGGGAAAAGCTGTCCTGCTGCTTACCACCCAAGGCAGTACAGGTGACTTGCATACATCCACCATGTGGATTTTGGATGGCACCATACCCACCTGAGCCTGTGCCTGCTGTAAGCAGCTATTCTGCATGTGTGTTCTAGTTGTGGAAGCTAGTAAATGTAGACCTTGCTTCTTTGCCATATGCTGTCATTCAAGGTCTGTTCTTCCTGTGACATCTTGTTCATTAGTCTTTTGATAATGGCTGAAGATTGCGAGGTGGCATTGAAACCACAGTTTCATATATGATTTTGAAAAGTCAGCCACTGAAACAGTTAAGGATGCTTTCTTCAGTGCTGTGTAACTAAAAATTGCTAATTTCAATTCATAGACAGCGAGGCAACTTAAGCAGCATGGATTATGATTGTATGTGAACAGTTCCCTGAAGTACAGAGTAAGGTAAAACAGATTCCAGCAGTTGCCTCCCTGCTCACACCAGAAATTAGAACTTTCAGGGACCTAGCCTGGCTCGTTGATGCAGAAGGATGTAGGCCTCAGTGCAGCCCAGGTGACTGGATTTCGATTAATAGCTCTGGCTGTGGAGGAGCTGAGCAGGGAGGGAGAGGACTGATGTTGCAAGGCCCACGTGGCACTCTTGGGGAGTGAGGAGGGTTGCAGTCACTTGGGGAGCACATGAGGAAATAGTTTCTCCAGTGGATTATTGAGAGGAGGGGACGTGCTGTTTGCTAGCAACATCCCTTACAGAAGTGAAAGACAGCTAATGCAGACAGTTCATTGCACTTCTCCTTTCAGCTCCACAAGTTGGGCAACCACAAAGAAGAAAATAAATAGAGCCATAGGGGGGAAAAATGAAACTACCCCTAAGGACTGTCTAAATGATAGGCTGTCCTAGTCAGCCCTTGCCCAGGTGATAGAACATGAATAGGCTGATTGGCCGAGAGGGGACTGAAGGTTGACAGGCACTGAGGAATGGGGCATTTGATAAAACTGTCAAGGACCTGAATGCCTGCATGCACGAGAACCTACATATAAAATACTAGACTGGTTTGAGGGAGTCTATATGCTAGACATGCCCAGGAGGGGTAGCAAGAATCAGTCTAAAAAAACAGAATCTCCGGCCCATCCATCTTTTTTGATTGTAGATGACCTACCAAAATGCGTGTTGCCGGGAACTAGTAGGAGTATTGTGGTTTTGAGGTGGAGGCTAAGGATCAGCAGACCATTTTAAGAGATTACTGTACCTCATTCAGCTTGAAAACAGGGTGGGTATGCTGAGGGACAGAGATCTTCCAGAATTCCATGAAGTATGAAACAATGTTGCAGTCAGTTCTGAAGAACAAAGCCACCTGAGGTACCACAAATGGTTTCCTATGGATAAGTAGTGCACAGTTTCTCCCTGTTAAGAAGCCAGCTCCTTGGTGTAGATGAATAAAGCTGTGATTATGATGTAGGCAACGTGAGTGCCCTTTGTGGCACAGGAGCTTGTTGCTGGCAGGGGAAGGAGTAGCTTTAGTCTCCTCTCAAAAGGAGGGACAGGGATGACAGTTTTGATGGAAGTGGGTCTGCTTTTAGAGTCTGGCATAGGCTAGAGTGGCAGACAGCTGTATATGTAGGCAGGTTTGGAGGAAATTAAGCCAAGAACCGAGATGCTCCTCAGACCACACATCAATGCATCACACAGCCCAGCTCTGCACAGCACACAGTTGAAGTAAGCAACCTACCTCCAGCGAGCAACTATGGTGACTCTGTGGTTACTCCATCAGTTTTGCTAGTGTTTTGGACAATGGTGTCCTCCAATTGTGGGTCATCCCATTATGCTTCATAAATATATAGGGAGAAAGGCTTATAAAGAAACACCAGATTGCAGGGTGGAAGAGCATTCTTAATGAAGAAAAACTATATGAATTTGCGAAAAAAATAAACATTTTCTCTATTAAGAACCTACCTAATAGACAAAAGCCAATGAGTAAGACAAGGACAAGCACTGTTTTACATCTGGCAAGGATTTTCCACTGAATCACTTTTATACCAAGCACTCATGAAACATGCTTAACTCTTTACCTACCCTAGCAAAAAATAAATGTGTGTGTGTAAAATACATAAACATAAAAACAAGGTGCTGTTCAGATAATCATTTTTCTCTTTATTCTGCAGTACAGCAGACTGATTTGGTCCAATGTATGTAGAATAAAGTAAAAATGGTTCATCTGTGTGAGAGTCAGGACGTGTGTTTGAATGTGTGCATATGTATGAATGTATGCACATTTGAATGCATGGGTCCATGCTAATGTATTCACTTGTGTATGGGCAGGGTGGGTTGTTGCCAGGTGAACTGCTGGCTTTTAGTGCAAGATTGCTAACAGCGAAGTAAGGAGTTATCCCTATTCCCAACTGTTGTGCAATCTCAAAGTTAGTATAATTGGGGGGGGACTTTGTTTCAGTTTTGTCTATTGAAATGAATTAATATTTGACATCAGAGTTGTTTTAAGAGTACAGATCATCTCTGCTGTATTAGCTACATCAGGTTTTCTTAATGAAATAATGCTGTATAAAAGGAGAGATAAGGTAAGCCCATGCAGACTGGGGTTTGCCCTTCTTTGATGAGGATTTGATGTCCTTAGCAGTAGCTGTAGAAGAGAGAGAGTATAGAAAATGAAGACCTGGTGGAACCTGGCGACTTTTCCAAAAGAGAGGGCCACTAAGAGCCATAATATGTGAAGAGGGCAAGAGAACCTACTGAGAGAGACTGTATCCCAGTTGTATGGGAGTACATTGAAGTTAGTTGCTGTGAGGTTCTGTTAAGTCATATATAATGTTTTACTTTAGGAAGAACCTAGGATGTTCTTTGTGTTTCACTGTTGCAGTCATTACATTTGGGTTATCTGCCTGCAGGTAGCCCTCAGCCGGCCTGAATATCAAAGTCTTGGATTCCTACGTTGGATGCTGTCTCTTCTATGACGTCAGGGGTATAAAACATACAGCCGACGCCATTACACCAATCTTTCTTGCTGCGCGGTGCCCGAAGCAGTTCGCAAGTGCCGGTCGGCCAACTCCTGAAATTTTTGTTTTCGAGTTTCAGAACCAAAGTCTTCAAAAAAGCTAAGTATCCCATTGGGGATCCTTTTTTCTTCCTCTTAACTGATGTCAGTAAAAGATAACAATTGTATTACCTATGGAATGCAAATAGATTTCCATTTGTACTGCATTCCTTGCTTAGGCCCAGACCCCAACATCCCTCGCTGTCGGTTTTGTGCCTTATTCAAACCCCAAACTATTCATCGTCTGTTTATTTTTGCTGCAAATTATTTTGGTACTCTGTTTAACTGTCCAGAAATGGCTTCGGTAAGCCATCCGGCATTCCGAAAAAATGTAAAGACAGAGACAAGACCGTATAGGTCCAAAGCTGCCGATGCTTCCGTTAAGCTAGTCGCCAGTTTGCCGGTACTCAGTGAGGCACTTTCGCAGCCCCTGATACCCGCTACTTCAGATTCACAGGCCTCTACTGAGACCCATTCGGAGTCTGGTATGCCGCGAGATGCTTCAACTATGGAACCTGTGGATGTCTCTACCTTGGATGGGTCCGGAGCCACTGTGCAGGCACTGGCTTCTGAGGGTGCATTCAGGCCTACTGACTTGCATTTCAAACGGATGCCATCTTCTTCTTCAAGGCCTAGAAAACAGATGTCCAAACTGCATGGTCAGGTCCATATGCCTAAAAAACAAATAAGAATGGCTGGAGACCTTATCACTTTAATTAGGGGAAGCCAGCCTTCACCCTCTGAGAGACCTAGAACTGATTTTCCATTGATTCTTCTGATCAGGATTCTGAAATTTCTGTTTGTTCTGATTACCAGGATTTGCTCTTATTTACCTATGAGGATTCTGATGCAGAGGATTCTATTCCCTCTGCTTCCCCTCCAGAAGATTTTTCTTTTGGTGAAACCTTGCACACTCTTAGGGAGCATTTCTGCTGGGAAAGCCAGGATTACTCTGACTCCAAAAAGAGGCTTAGGGAATTCGTACTCCTCCCTCAACACAGGCCTTTAGCTATCTCTCCTGTCCTGGACATTGTAGATGCCTTCTTGGAATCTAGCCTGGCTCCAGACACTTTGCATCCAGCTCCCAGGAAGCCTAACCTTACAGAGTGCCTGACTCTCTCAAATTCCTCTTAAGAATCTTACTGCGGACCCAGAGGCCATTTCCCAAGGACCTAAAGGCTACTACTGCCAAAAACCCTACCTCCTCTGATAGAGATTCCAGGGCCTTCGACAGATGGGGTAAGAAGGTGTACACTTCTGCTACTTTGGCCATTAGGGCCTTAAACTGCCAGTTTCATATGTTGAAGTATCAGCAGCATATTATGAGACTAAACAGAAAATGATGTTGATTCCTGACTGTGCTGAAAATCAAGATTTACAGGATTTAATGCATTCTGCTGAGCAAGTTAGTAAACATACTTTGCAATGTGGTTTTGACTCTTTAGAAGCATCTTGCAGGACTGCTGTCATTGGGTCTACTTGGAAGGCATGCTTGGCTTAAGGAGCAGAATTTGCCAGATCATGTTAAAGCGAAATTACTAGATGCTCCCTTAAACCAAGACTGCCTGTTTGGCAACAAAGCAGAAGTTGTCCTTAAAAGGATGGAGGAAAAAGCTAAATCTATGCCAACAATTAAAGATTTCCTGCAAGTACAGCCTCCCAGATTTAGTAGGGATTGGCCTTCTAAGAACTGGTCCTTTCCTGTCTCTCCCGGGCCTTCTCAGTCCAAACCCAGGAACAGCAGACCACCTAGGCTACAGTCTCAAGGTACTCACATGCTTAAGCAGTGGGGGGGGGGGGGCTCCCAATTCCAAAGCTGAAAGTAGTAAGACACTCCCCTATGGAAAAATGTCACAATTACTTAACCTTAAACCTTCCAAGCCTTGCTCACCTGCCTGCTTCCTTAGGGGGAAGGATCGCCCTGCATGCAAAAAACTGGGAACTCATTACCCAAGGCAAATGGGTTTTAAATACAGTTTTCCAAGGATACAGATTCCACATCCACACCTTGCCAACCCCAAACGTTTGGCCAGACCTACCCCCAAATCATTGAGCAGAGGCTCAACAGCAGGTTCTTTCTCTTCTAAGTATCAGGGCTATTCATCCCATCCCAACAGAAGAAAGGGGACAAGGTTTTTACTCCAGACTTTTCCTGGTACCCAGAAAAGACAGCTCCTGGCGCCCTATCCTGGACCTCTCTATTCTAAACTCCTTTTTGGTAATTCCAAAATTCAAAATGCTAACGCTTCAACAGCTGCTTCCTATGCTAGGCAAAGATGCCTGGTTGGCAACCTTTGACTTAAAGGAAGCTTACCTGCACTTTCCAGTAAGGGAATCTTGCAGGAAATGCCTACGCTTCAGAGCAGGCTCCATGCACTATCAGTTCTCTGCACTTCCCTTTGGCTTATCTACTGTGCCCAGGGTATTCACAAAGTGTCTAGCTCCAGTCATTGCATTTTGCAGGCAAAGAAGTATTCAAATATATCCATACCTGGACGATTGTCTTAATTCAGACAGAAAACCAGGGCATGCTACTAAAACTTCTGGCATTTGTAAAGAAACTTCTAACCTCACTGGGGTACACCATAAACGAAAAGAAATCTCATCTAGTACCATGCCAACAAATTTTATTCCTGAGAGCAAGCTTGAACACAACTTCCCAGATGGCTTACCTCACACCAGAGAAACAAGTTTGACAGCCTACTTCAAACTTCTAGCCACAAAGACCCAGCTATCTGCAAGGAAAGTCCTGCAAGCCCTGGGGTTCATGGCCTTTTGCATTCTACTAATTCCATGTGCAAGACTGCATATGAGGAAACTACAATGGTATCTAAAAAGGCTATGGTGTCAACATTCTCAGGACTTGGAATCAATGATTCCTATCATTCCTTGTATAAAGACAGAGTTCCTTTGGTGGGCAGAGGCCTGCTACCACAAGGGGCTCCCATTCACTCTATCCCCTGCCGCCCAAACTCTAACAGACGCATCGGACTATGCATGGAGGGCTCGCTTGGCAGGGCAGTGCATTCAGAGCAAATGGAACCCGAGTCAGATGCATCTGCATATCAATCAAAAAGAAATGTTAGCTGTACAGAATTCCCTGACAGCCTTCAAGGACCACATTATTCCAGGACAATTATTGGTAAAAAACAGACAACACCACTGTTTTGTGGTACATAAACAGGCAGGGGGGGAAACCCACTCGTACCCTGTCTGCAGACTAGTTGGCTCTGTGGAACACAGCCTTGATCTACCAAGTTCACCTACAAGCTCAGTTCCTGCCAGGCAAGCTAATTTAATTGGCAGATGACCTAAGCAGAAATCTCATGGACCCACATGAGTGGAAACTGGAACCAAAGATATTCAACCTTTTGAGAAACAAATGGGGGAATCCGGCGACAGACCTGTTTGCTTCCCCTCAAAACTACCAGTTGGACAAATTCTGCACAAGGACTTCCCACAGTCGAGCTTGGAAAGTGGATGCCCTGTCCTTCACCTGGGAAAGCCTCTGTTTATGCCTTTCCCCCTCTGCCTGTCCTCTCGAAAGTTCTGCTAAAGATCAAACAGGACAAACCAAGGACAATACTGATTGCACCAGACTGGCCACACCAGCACTGATACCCCCTCTTGTGCAGTATGTCACTGCTGGAACCATGGCACCTGCCTCAGACCCCTTCCCTGCTGTCCTAGCAGGAGGGCCAGATTCTGCACCCTCAGCTTCAAACCCTGAACCTTGCAGCCTGGCTAATTCCTTGAGCTCTCCAATAGCAATCCTCAGTAAGCAGGTGCTAATGTCATTCTGGAGGCAAGGAGGCCTAGTACTAGAAAGTCCTATGCTGAAAAATTAAAAAGATGCTGTCCCTGGAGCCAGACTCAGGGGATGGGCACAACGGTGCCCAGCTTACTGCATATTCTTCAGTACTTAACAGAGATGCTCCACAAGGGCCTTTCCTTCTCATCAATTAAAACTCATGCCTCTGCCATTTCAGCACATTATAATTATGAACCACCACCCCTCTTCTCTCACCCCCTGCTAAAGCAATTTCTCAGAGGGGCCAAAAGTTTAAGACCTCCCAGGAGAGCCCCTATCCCAGCCTGGGACCTTAACTTTGTATTGGAAAAGCTTACTGTACCTCCTTTTGAACCAGCTGCAACTGCAGAGTTGAAATTCCTTTCTTGGAAAACAGCCTTCCTTCTAGCCATCATTTCAGCAAGAAGAGTGTGTGAATTACAGGCCGTCATGGCAGTGGAACTCTTCATCATCTTCCATGAAGACAGGGTGTCCCTCAGGACCAGTCCTTTCTTTATGCCCAAGGTGGTGTCTAGTGTGGCCCTTAATCAGTCCATTCATTTGCCTACTTTTTTCCCAAATCCACAAAACAAAGGAGAAAGAATACTGCACTCTTTGGATGTGCACAGACAACTTAGATTGTATTTGGACATGACTAAGCCTCTCAGAAAATCTGAACAGCTGCTAGTTGGCTTTGCTGCAGGGGCAGAGGGGAAGGCCATTTCAAAGCAAACCATTTCTAAGCATATAGCCTATTGCATTCATTTCTGCTATAAGAACCATGGAAAACCTATTCCACAGGGGATAAGATCACATTCCACCAGGGCTGCCTCTACCACCTTTCTCAGAGGTGTCCCTCCCAGGGACATCCTAGAAGCTGCTACCTGGAGCTCTACATACCTTCACCAAGCATTACCACATGTCTATTTTTTCTAAATCGAGAGCTGGTTTTGCCACTGCAGTTTTGCAGGGCTTAATAGCTGGTCCTAATGCTCTCTAACTTCCTCCACCCTTCCTTAGCTTTGGGAATCAACCCAAATGTAATGACTGCAACAGTGAAACACGAAGAACATTGTACAGTTGTGTACACTTACCATAAATGCAGATGTTCGAGTGTATTCACTGTTGCAGTCCTGGTTACCCTCCCTCCAGCCCCCTGACTTCTCTTGGCCATACCTTTCTTCTTGTTTAGTGTTTTTTCAGCTTTCTGGTGTATTTGCTTTTTGTTGGAGGTGTAATCTAACATATAATTGCTTTCCATTGTGGGTGCACCTGACATATGGGGCAAGAAAAACTGATGTAATGGCATCAGCTGCATGTTTTATACCCCCTGATGACCTGACATCATGGAGGAAGAGAGAGAATCCAACACAGGAATCCAAGACTTTGATATTCAGGCTGGCTGAGGGCTACCTGTAGGCAGATAACCCAAATATAATGACTGCAACAGTGAATACACTCGAACATCTACATTTATGGTAAGTATACACAACTGTACTTTTTTTTTTCCCTAAGACTGGTGTGTCTGCTGCCTTTAATGTTCCACTTTGGTGGATTGCAGCAAGCTTCTTTTTAGAATGTTTACCATGCCCAAAGCCTGTACCATTTACTCTACAAGAAGGCCACCTATTTTGAGCATAATTTTCCATAATGAGAGTCTTGAGATGTGTGTTGTTTTTTTTATTTTTTATCCTGTATGAGGAATGCATATATCATCTATGTGTTGGTCCATTTTTCCAGGATGAAAACTGTAAACAGCTTTTGCAGACCATCACTGCTGCAGTTGAAGGATGGTGCCAGTAACTAAATGGATGGCAATGCCAAGGACAGCTTCACTACTAAAACTAACCAGGGAGGGAGGACCTAGAGACATAACTTGTTGCTTTTGAGCAGTATGCACATAAGGAGTCATGGGACCAAGTCACTTGGGCCAGAATCCTTTTATCCCAGCTGACCACAGAACCACTGAAACTCGTGGAGGGAAATGTTGCAAGATTACGAAAAATGTTAAAGACTTGATAATAGCTGGTGATATCTCAGATACAAACTCAAGAAGTGTCATAAGTGGACTTTTCCCTTGTAACACAGCAATAAGATCACCATTTTGTGACTTAAAGCAGTTAATTTTTGGATAGGTCCCAATAGTCAACATTACCAAAAAGTAAAATAGTAAAGATACTAACCGTTCAAAAGTTTGAGATTATCTGTTTTAAAAAAAATTGTCAAACTGACCATAAGGATACTGAAAGTTTTGTACAACTGGATAGATTTATACCACAGAATTATCTCTAGTAAAACTTGTCAAGTGTTGGTAGCAAGCAGAAAGTATCAGTTGTATTCGTATTCTGACTGGTGTGGAAAAGCATTACTTATGTAGATGATGTACTAGTAACACTGATGTACCTGTAAAAACTGCAAGTTTTGAAAAGCATGCTACTAATGACATTACATCTGTGGAATGCAGTAAATTATCATCTAGTACAGCTGAGTTTTTCTGTTGTGCTCTAGCAGAGTTAAGTGCATTGTCTTAATTGATGGCAGGGAGCTGTTAGAGCTGTTTGATTTAGGTAGTATGGTCAGACTGTTAAAGGGGCAGTAAGTATGTAAGAAAATTCCTAACAGATTGACTAGTATACTTTTATGAAGATATGAAGCTATGTTCCATTACTACTCAATTTAACACTTGGCATAACACAATAAGCAGTGAGAAGAAAGTATAAAATAAAATTCATCACTGTGAGACTTCTAGTAATGGCATAAGGGTAAGACTTTCTCATCTCCCTTTCCTTGAAATTCAAAAAAAAAACATGAGAGACTTACCCTTTTCTGATAAGAATTCTGCCCTGACTGCTCTAACATTGTCAGTTTCAGGAATGTTGGTAACCTTTTTTGGACTGTGGATGCCAGGACAAGAGAAAGAGAAACTATACACCTGCCATTGTCAATACCACAAGGTCTGACCCTTTTCAAGCATAATACAATTGAACCCCTCATAGTTGTATCAGCAAATCAGCTTCACATGGTTTGACCTACTGATTCTTGAAATGCAAAAAAAAAACAAAAAAACTTTAATCTGTTTGGCATATATCACCGAGTCTGACAGCAGAATAAGAAGCAAGTATGTCTCACTTGTGTCAGTTGTCAGGCATAGAAGCTAAAGTAACAGAACTACAACAGAAACTGACTTTATGTTGTAGACCGTAAAAACTGGAGCTGGTGTAAAAAAATAAATAAATAAATAAATAATTACTGGCATACCCGAGAGGAGAGACCCAGGACTTGTAAGGGTTATATAACTAAGCTCTCTGAGTGGACCATCATTCACTATGATCATCTCCTTGTTGAGCAGGCACATAGGCTTTTCTTATTACAAGCTCTATGGGAGAAGGATGGTCCACTCCCTTTTAGTGCGATTCTGCACGTTTCAACTTAAATGTCCGATTTTCTCACCCGGTGTCACCAGAGAAGCCTTTAAGGCAACAGTAGAGTTTTTTGCAGGCCATTACTATTCTTCTGAAGCTAGGATGAAGTGTGTGACATTTCAGCAGCTAGACAAGCTATATCAGCAGAATGGATGGAAATTTTAATTATTATACCCAGCACAGTTAAAGGTTTTCCTTCCTAGTGCTGTTACTTGCAGTCATCACCTTTGGCACAAAAAGAAAAGAAAAATAGTCGTAGCTGAACAGTTGGCAGATTAACTCTCTCAACAAAAGTGGAAACAGCACACCTTGTCAGAGAGAGGCAATTGAGATGGTCCGACTTTTTAAGGAGAGCGCGATCAACAGACAAAGGGCTGCCGTTGGGGCTGGATCCTGATCTGTGGTTTCCCAGGGCCTGATTTGGAGGGTTAAGTGAGATTTATCTTTTTTTGACCGTGCAGGATGTTCAAGATTTTGCTTGTTTGGATTGCCAAATATGTAGTCCGGGGTCACTATGACAGTATTGCCACAAATTGTCTGTTTTTTTCTTTCTCTTAAAAGGAGAAAGAATTTTGAATGTTTCATTTAAACGGTGTCTGTCTTTCTTCCAAACGTCCACCTGTCTATGTTTTGAACTATTAAAAAATTGGAGTCAAGTCACAATATCAATTTCTTGCTCTTCTAGCAATACACAAAATCTTAGCGGTAGCAGGAAGACTGCACATCCTTTTAACATTAAAATAAACGTCTAGATCAGTCTTGTTGGACAGTGTATAACAATAGAAGAGAATATTTCTCCACTTCAGTAACCAGACTTGGTCAGAAAGCATGCTATTGTTAATTGAATGGGGGGTGTCGAATTGCAAGAATTCTGCCCAAGGAGAAAATGATTGGCGCTATTTTTTCAATATCTCGGAACAAGAGGTATTTCCAGCAGTTTGCTAGACTGAATATGCTGTGCCTTCATCTTGGCTGAGACATTTCTAAATTTGTATGTTGGTTGTATTAAATTGGAAGAGATTTTACTGTTCATTTCTATAAAGTTAAAGATGTTTACTAATTTTTGAGATTGGCTAAATTTGCAGTGTTATGTTTTAATGTACTGTTTCCCAGTAATTCTTTCTGCAAGCTTTAATTCATGCCTCAGAATTTTTTATTTTTTTAACACCTTTGGGCATCGGGCTAGCAACTCGACACCATAAAAACCAACTGCCAATCATTAGTGGACTGGAGTTCCGCTGTAGCGACCCTAACCGGGAAAAGCCGAAAGACAACACAATTAAATTATCACTTAAGACACAGGCAAAACTGTACATTGATATAAAAGAAAAATCATATTAACATGTTTCCAGTTGCATACATGATACACCACATATGTTCTTTATTATAATTATCCATCCAGCATTACATAAATTACTCAATTCCTGCCATCCCTTAAACCTCTCTTCTCCTGAACATTATTCTGTATGTATTGTTCCTACAGTTTCCATTTATTTCTATGTAATTTGCTCCTTCCCTTTTCTAAAGATCCCACTTCCAGTTCTTTTTTTCTCTGTTGCAATAATCAGTACTTCAGATACAGTTGGTTTAGACTTTGATTTCCTTTTTCTAGTATTTGCTTTTTTGGCAACCACCAGAATTAAATTTAAGGCCTTACTATGGCTAGGCAATTCAGATCTTGTGTCCCATCTCAAAAGAATAATTTCCTTAGTTACGTTCATATACTCATACCCAATGTTTCTGACCGAGTACTTTGGCTGGAATTTTTTAAAACTGCCAAAATGCATGTTCCCGGTTACCTCTTTCTTCCCTATCATATTGCCAACATTTGTAATGTACTTGAGGAAAAATTCTTTGTAGTCTGGGACATAAAATACCTATGCAAAAACTTCCAAGCAAAAATCCTAAACCTTCTGGACTTTGTTGCATGCTTGTGAGCAATACATATATTCTCCCATTGTTCCCTTATAAATTGCTTACCCAGTCTCTCTTCCCAATCTTTTCTAATCTCCTCTGCTTGATTATAATGGTTATCATGCATTATTTTATATGGCCTACTAATTATCCCTTTAACAGCAGCTTCTGCTCTAGATTCAACTAAAAACTCGACCAGAGCAGGTCTTTCACTTTGAATTCCCCTATCCCTTTCTGTTTACCTATACTGTATCAGTCCCTAATAGGGAAGGCAGTCTGTAGCCTGCAGTCTAAATGTTTTCTTGACCTCATCCCATTCAGTTTCCTTTCCCTTTCTAGTTATTTGCTCCCCATACCTTGGTTCCATTGCCAGTGTTCTCCAGTAAATTCCAGCCTCCTCTTTTGTATTGTTTATCCCTAACTGCAGTCATCCCAATTAGCAAAATCTGCTTTCTCTATTCTCCTGTTAACTTAGTTCCCAGAATGCTTTCAGCTACTTTATGAATATAACATTCTGTATGGCTGTTATTCTCCTTGAGGATATGCATCCAAAATCCCCCTCTCATTTCTCAAATAACCCCACACACACACACACACACACACACACACACTTTATCATTATTCTGAAAGTTTTTTCTTGAACAGAAACAAAACAATATTGGTTACAAAGGCTTTTTTTGAATTTCTTTTTCAACCATTTATCAGTAAAAGAAATGAAGTGTTTTGCTACTAGCACAGTGTTCTCAATCATTTACTGTTGTACAGTACGTTTTTGAGTAAACATTCTAGGAGTTGGAATGAGGGAAGATATCTAATTTAATAGACTGGATAGTGGTGTTCACCATAGTTTCTTAGAATGTAAATGACTGGACTAATATCAAATGAGCAAAAATATTTGTACGTTTATAGTTAAACACCGGACACTTCTTGCAAACACAATGCCAAATAATAGTAAAATTGGATTCTCCCTAAGTGTTAATACTTTGTACTTTGGGGGTAGAAGGAGAAGGGGTTATTTCCGTAATATCTCCTGCTCCCAGAAAACCTGACAGGTACTATAAAATCCCTGACTCGCACAAATATCTTTTTAAAAATCCAGCAGCTGACCCTGAAGTCATTTCTCAAGGGCCAAAAGGGATTAAAGCACCCTCTGCTAAGATTCCCACCCCCTCACACAGGGATTCCCGAGCATTGGACAGATGGGGTAAAAAAGTATACACCTCAGCTACTCTTGCCATTAGGGCACTAAATTGTCAGTTCCATATGCTGAAATTTCAGCAACTTACCTTGAAACTCCTTAAACAAAAAATGTCTTCCTTTCCTGCTTGGGTAGAATCTAAAGATTTACAAGACTTAATGCATTCTGCAAGTCAAGTAACTAAACACACTTTGCACTATGGTTGTGATGCCTTAGAAGCTTCTTGCAGGGCAGCAGTCACTGGATCTGTCATTAGATGACATGCATGGTTTAAGGAACAACTCTTACCAGACCATGTCAAATCTAAATTGTTGGATGCCCCCTTGCACAAAGATAACTTATTTGGCACTAAGGCAGAAGAGGTCTTAAAAAAAGATCGAAGAAAAAGCAAAATTTATGCAAACAGTTAAGGATTTCTTACAGGTCCAGTCCCCTAGGTTCAGCAGGCATTGTCCCTCCAAGCACTGGTCCTTTCCTGCTCGGACTAAACCAGCCCAGCCTATGTCCTGAGGAAACCGACCCCCCCCCCCACAGACAGCAGCCCCAGGGAATGCAGAGATCCTAAGCAGTGGACTACCTCCGCTTCACAACCAGGGAGTACTAAGCCACCCCCTTATGATAAGAACTCACAATGACTCACCTCCTCCACCCCCCTCTGCCCACCTTCACTTACCCCTAGGAGGAAAACTCTCCGTTCACTCAAGCAATGGGTTCTGAACATTGTGTCTCGGGGATACAGATTTTCCTTCCACACCCTTCCAACCCCAAAAGGGTTCCCTGATCTACCACCAAATCAGTGGGCAGAGGCTCAAAAACAAATTCTTTCCCTGCTCTCTCTGAGTGCAGTAGAGCACATTCCACCAGAAAAGATAGGCCAAGGCTTCTACTCCAGACTTTTTCTGGTGCCCAGAAAAGAGCGCACCTGGGGCCCCATCCTCTATCTATCCATGCTAAACACCTTCCTGGTGATCCCAAAATTCAGAATGCTCACCCTCCAGCAGCTGATACCCATCCTCTCCAAGGACGCTTGGCTAACCACCCTAGATCTAAAAGAGGCATACCTCCACATTCCTATAAGGGAGTCGTGCAGGAAATATCTCCGCTTCAGGGCAGGATCTCAACACTTTCAGTTCTCTGCGCTTCCCTTTGGCGTATCTACTGCTCCCAGAGTTTTCACAAAATGTCTGGCTCCAGCCATTGCCTTTTGCAGACAAAGGAATAGTAAAATTGCCCATAATTAGACTGCCTTGTTCAGGCAGACGGCGAGGAAAAGCTGTTCAAGCACCTGGCCTTTGTAAAGACCCTAATAACCTCCCTAGGGTACACAATCAACAAAAAGAAATCCAAACAGGTGCCCACCCAAAGGATAATCTTCCTGGGAGCAAGTCTGGTCACAGCATCCCAGATGGTATACCTTACACCAGAGAAGCAAATTTTCCTGACAGCCTACTTCTCTCAACTAGCCACCAGGCCCCAGCTATCTGCAAGGAAGATCCCACAAGCTCTCTGGTTCATGGAATCTTGCATACTGCTCATTCCATGTGACAGACTGCATATGAGAAAACTTCAGTGGTACCTAAAGAGCCTTTGGCGTCAAGACCCGGAAACTCTTCTACCTATAATTCCTTAACTCAGAAAGGAATTTCTTTGGTGAGCAGCAGCATGCAACCACAACAAGGGACTGCCCTTCTCCCCACCCCCCGCCGCCCAGACCCTCACCACAAACGCATTAGACTATGCTTGGGGGTGCACACCAGGACAGCAGATGCATACAGGGTCAATGGAGCCCACAGCAAGTTCCACTGCACATTGACCAAAAAGAGATGATTGGTGTGCAGCACGCCTTGATAGCTTTCAAACTCCTTCTCTCTCCAGGGGTTCTCCTGATTAAAACAGACAAACACCACTGTCGTGGTACATCAACAAGCATGGAGGGACTCGCTCCTACCCTCTCTGCAGGCTGGCCATGACCCTTTGGCTCACAGCCTCTTCCATGTAACTACGCCTGTTAGCACAATTCCTACCAGGCTCTCTCAACTCTCTGGCAGACCAATTAAGCAGAAACCTTACGGACTCGCACAAGTGGCAACTCAACAGAAGTACCTTCACCCTAGTAACTCAGAACTGGGGAACCCCAAAGTTCGACCTCTTTGCCTTCCACACCAACCATCAGCTCAGCAAATTCTGCACCAGGGAGCATCACTGTATGGCTTGGAAAGTGGGATGCCCTGCCCTTCCCCTGGGTCAATCTATGGGTCTATGCCTTTCCTCCCCTACTGCTCATCCCCAGGGTAATGCTCAAAATAAGGGAGGAAAAACCAAGGACCATTCTTATAGCTCCAGACTGGCCCTGACAACACTGGTACCCCTTGCTGTGTAGCATGTCCCCGCTGCCTCCATGGCATCTTCCTCAGATTCCAAACTTCCTGAACCAGAGGGAAGGGGAATTCATGCATCCCCAATTGCAGACACTCAATTTGGCAGCTTGGCTTATTCCCTAACCCTGAACCAATCTGCCATCCTCGGTAAACAGGTTCTGGATGTTATCCGTGAGGCCAGACCTCCTAGCACTGGAAAGTCTTATGCAGATAAATGGAAAAGGTTCTGCACCTGGATCCAGGCTAAGAGAACCAATGTGGCACAGCCCTCTACCCCTCTCATCCTGGATTACTTAGCTGACCTACTACACAGTGGTCTGTCTCTCTCCTCTATAAAATGAATGCCTCTGCTATTTCTGCTCATTTTCCCCACTGAGCAGCCCCTTTTTCTCACACCCTTTGATCAAACAGTTCCTCAGAGGGGCTACCAACTTGAGGCCTCCCAGAAGGGCACCAACACCAGCTTGGGACCTTAACTTTGTCTTGGAAAAGCTCACCCTGCCCCCTTTCAAACCAGCTACTTCTGCAGAGCTAAAATTTCTTTCCTGGAAGACCGCATTCCTTCTGGCCATCACTTCAGCCAGAAGAGTCTCTGAGCTGCAAGCACTCATGTCTGTGGAACCCTTCATCATCTTCCATGCAGACAGGGTATCCCTCAAAACTAACCCATCCTTCATGCCCAAGGTGGTGTCCAGTATGGCTCTCAACCAATCTGTTCATTTGCCCACCTTCTTTCCTAATCCCCAGAACAAGTGGGAAAGGATTCTTCACTCTAGATGTGCACAGACAGCTCAGATTCTATCTGGACAAGACTAAATCCTTCAGAAAGTCTGATCAATTGCTGGTTAGCTTTGCTACAGGGGCAGAAGGCAAAGCTGTCTCCAAGCAAACCATTTCCAAATGGATAGCACACTGCATCCATTTCTGCTACATACGGCATGGAAATCCTCCCCCAAGGGGGTCAGGACACACTCCACCAGAGCAGCCTCCACCTCTACAGCTTTCCTCAGAGGAGTCCCCACCAGGATCATCCTGGAGGCTGCCACCTGGACATCTTTTCACACGTTTACCAAGCATTACCACCATCCTCTGCTCTCCAAATATGGCAGGGTTCATCTCTGCAGTCTTGCAGTTCATCCTAGCCAGCCCCTAGTTTCCTTGACTGCCTCCACCCATTTCCTCAGCTTTGGGAGTCTACCCAAATGTGATGACTGCAACAGTGAAACATGAAGAACATAGTACAGTTGTGTACACTTACCATAAATGTAGATGTTAGTGTCTTCACTGTTGCAGTCCTGGTTTCCCTCCCTCCATCCCCCTTATTCCCTTTCTCCTTTTGTTACCTTCTTCCTTGTTCTCCTTTTCTTACAAGCTACATTTTGGTATTTATTTTCCACTGGTGGCCTCCTACTTTGGGGGCTTCTGACAGGTTAGGGCAAGAAAAACTGATGTAATGGCATCGGCGGCCTTACTTTATAGTACTGATGACCTGACATCAGTCCTCAAGCAACAGCAACCGACGCAGAAATACTAAGTCTGTGGTATTCGGGCCGGCTGAGGGCTACCCTGGCAGGGATAATCCAGATGTGATGACTGCAACAGTGAATACACTCTTACATCTACATTTATGGTAAGTATACACAACTGTACTTTCTGATGCTTTTCATTTTGTGGATATGCAGAGGGACCATCAGAGTGGGATCCAAAGATGCTTTGTATGCCAGGCATAAATTACCTGTCAGCAGTCTGTAGAAAATAGTGTACAGATAGGGCTATGAGGCAATCTGCGTAGGACATTGTGTTTACACCTTGTATCATTTTTGTAAGGAACCTCTGTAGATGTTAGTTGTTTCATGTGCTTGGTTAAGTACATACTGAAGGGGTATTACACTCATCTGATGAAGTCTGAGTACAGTGGTGCAATGTCTTCCCTGGATAACCAAATGTTAGAATCCACCCCTGTACCTTACATCTATGAGGTAAAGACTTGACAATTATGTTAATTCCATCTCATTCCAGAGGTGGAAAGTTTGTGTATAGATAAATTATAGTGATTATTTATGCAGTACAGAATATTACAATCCTACATGTTGCATGTAGCCTAAATAAACATATCACTGATTTATTATCTGTGCTTATTTATTAGCATTTGTTTTTACCTGTATGGTGTGACTGGCACAAGGCCCCATTTCAGCAGAAACTCCAGGAGAAAATCTCAGCACAAAATATATTACATTTATAAAAAGTTACAGTAAGAGAGGAGTACAAGTCTAATAAAAAACATAACTAACAATTAGTTAATGGTTAGAAGACAAAAGTGTGTTACAGGAATTAATAGGCAGTCTTAACTATTATACCAAAAGAGAAAAATATTATTTTTTTTAACTTTAGCAACTAAGTACAGCTATTGCATTACATACATTTGTTTGCATTGTACGTGTTGCTTACAGTCATGGCTAAAGACCTTGAGTATTCAACATGTGAGAAGAGTGTAATATATGCAATAAAAAGTGATGCTAAGGTGCAGGGTACATTAACAGCTAGCTTCTACATTTAGGCTTGTATACAGCTTTCCTAGATGAATGACTTGGTTGCTATAGGTAGGGTAAGAAGGATGTTAGTGTGTAAGGCACAGAAGAATGGTGGTAAGTAGATGCAGGGCTATTGAATTGTTAGAGCAGATAGTGAAGTATAGTGTGCTTCCAATTAATAGATGAAGACATTGAGATGAAAGACAAACATAATGAAGTTAAGTTTGAGGTGTGTGGAAGAGAAGGTATAATGGAGGGGGGGTTGAAAAGGTATGGGAGGGGTGGCTAGAGACGCTTAGGTGGTAAAGAGCAGGTAGGCAAAAGAGGGGGGTAGATAAGTGTTAATTTTGTGTGGGTGGATAGTTGTCATTTGGCGAGTGAGGTTTTATGAGTATTAAGGAGTTGTGAATGACACAAACATGACCATATTTCCATCAGACATTGTTCAAAGGTTAAGAAGTTATGGGTTTGTTTTAGGTTGAGTGAGATAGTTCCAGAATTTGGATACATAAGGGAGTCGCTTGCTCAGTTTTTAGATTTTGTGACTAGTAAGTAAGTGTTTGTCTGTAGAACAAGGGGTTCAGTTGGTAGATCAGTGACAAATTGTTACTGAAGCATTTATCTGATTTTTGATTAGATTAGGTTTAGTGTATGTTGCAGTTCAGTCTTTTGAAATTGTTTTGGTGCTTAAGCACTGATGTGCTCTGTATGGAGTATTAGCAACACATGCTACTACTTTATTGTAGCATTGTCCCAAGTAAGTAGGATTGGATGGCTTGTAGATTTCTAAAATGGTAGCACTGTGTATGAATGGTTGTGAACAGGTAAGCTGAGGCTGTGGTTTTCCTAGTTTCATCTGTAAGGTAGAGCTTTATCCTGTAGAGGACACCCTATTTCTGTTTTGCTGGTTTTAGATGAATATCACATTTTCATGTTTTCATGAATTAAGATTAACAGTTCAGTTTTTAATAAGGCTAGAAGAGGTTATGGAGATTCTTGTGGTGAGAGAATTAATTGGGGAGGAGTGAATAAAAGGAGTTTAGATTGTTTTGGGTTTCGGAGCAGATAAGTCATGGGGCTAGTTTTCAATAGGTGGTAGGAATTCTTGAGTTATCTGTTGCAGTTCTTTTCCCCAGATTCTTGGTAGAGCAGAGTAGGATTGAGTCATTTGCACACTTGAGGATTGTAGCATGGTTACTTGGAGTGTGGATGTTGTTTATAAATATGTCTAAAAAGATTGAGACCTGAATAGCCCCTTGAGGGGACACCATGTGCTACAGTTCAAAAACAGGACATGTCTGCCATGTCCTGGCTTATCTGCCAGTGAGATAGGTGTTATACCAGGATAGAGCTGGTGGCCATATTCTTAATAAAGAGAGCCAGTTCAGCAGAAGTTGGTGAGCTTACAGTATCAAAGGCCTTCCTTTGTTTCTGTTTTGGTTAATGGAGGTGGGAAAGTTAAGGGCAGAAATAGCACTGTGATGTGGAAGAAATCCATGCTGTGTTGGAGATGGGTGTTTATTATTGGATAGAAAGTTAATTAGTTTGGTTTGGAAGGACTTTTCTAGTACTTCAGAAAGAGGTGACAGAATGGCAGTGGTGCAGTAATTTGAGAGATTTGTGGAATTCCCACCTTTATGTAGAGATAGTATGTAATATATTTTCCAGTGTTGTGGGACATAGTTTTCCCTGACTGAGTGGTTCCCTGGTACCTCTGTAAATTGTTTGAAGCATCTAAAAGGATAGCTAGGTGATTTGAAGCACATCTTTGGTGTTGTACTAGATTCATTAAAAAAGAAGTATGACTTATTTTATGGCTACACATGTTTAACCTAACTACAATATCTGCAAAATTATTTTTGTTAGGAAATGCCATCTAATGCTAAAAACATCTGCTGCAGCTTTTGATATTTGGGCAAAAAAGTGTTGCTCAGAAATGGAAGCAGTGAACTTCTTCACCAAAGATCTTTTCAAATGGATTCAGAAATTTAGGGATTTGGAACTAATAACACAGTATGAGGAGCTGAAATAATGACTACATGGAGAACTGTGGCCATTACAAAGTTTATTTTAATGAATGTATGTACATTTAAGTAATCCATTTGTTACAGAGTAAGAATGTTTTGATCAGTGTATTTCTTATAGTTTTTGTAATGTTAAACAATAAAATGTCTTTCAATGAAAATAAAACCTAATCAGTGTGTGGATGGGAATAAGCAACCAGTTGAGTAAACCTACAGATATGTCTGCCTAACTTGGAAAGGGGGGTAGGGAGCAACCATCAGACACATTCATTGATGTGCATGAATCCAAAAATGGTCCAGGCATACTGTTGGAAGGTCCTAAATACATTTTGCTAAGGATACAAAGGGAAGAACGTAGACCATTTAAAGAGGTATATCAGCATACACCTGTGACATAGCAGTCGGAGAGTAGAAAGAGGGGACTTCATCAGTAAAATGCTGCAGCCGGAAAGTGTTGCAAAGCAAAGGTGTAGAGTTTTGTCATAGCAGCCTTGGAAGTATTGCACACAGGATGTCGAAGTCACTAACAGAACTGAAGGGAAGGGATCACTCACTAGAGGAGTCTCTTATGAGTGAATAAAGATAGGAAGTATGAAAAGTGCTCAGCAGGGAGCAAAGTTCTAACTTTTCTATCAGACTAAAATTAAAAGCCCTAGAAACAGAATTTTAAATAGCAGGTGAGTGCTGAAAGAGAAAAAAATACTAGTAAGAAAGATTTCACCAGTGTAGTGAAAGAAGAAGAAATGGTACATGGACAGAGTTCTAAACCCACTTCTGTAGGTGCAAGAGAAAAATCAAATAACAGAAAATTCTAGGCAACAGGTATCTATAAGTATTATAAGTAAAATATAAAAAAGTGTGAAGTGCCATTTTCCACAGAGAAAGTAACCAAGAGTAGGAAAAAATAGGAGGGTGGTGTTCAGTTACCCTGAGACACAGGGAAAGCAACATAAATGAGGGAATAAGAATGTAGTGTATACTGAGATGCAATATAATGAACAGGGCTTTGCCAGAGTTGTAGAGTAGATGAATAAACTCTGACCATGGCCCAGGTGACCAATCTGAGAGACTAGCAGGGAAGGAATGGGCATGCCTATCCTAGAGT
The DNA here is from genome assembly GCF_019279795.1 of Protopterus annectens. Taxonomy (NCBI): domain Eukaryota; kingdom Metazoa; phylum Chordata; order Ceratodontiformes; family Protopteridae; genus Protopterus; species Protopterus annectens. Next base: position 567,017,479 of record NC_056736.1, read on the forward strand.
GGATGAGATGCTCAACTTGGCGCTGCCTGAGGGGAGGCATGGTCCATGAAGGAGTAGTAGCCCTTGCACAGTTCTGAGATGAATGTGGCGGGAGGGACAAGGGGGTAGAATATAATGTAAACCCCCCCCCCCTTGCGGAAGCAGTTGCCATCAGGATTCCCAAAGATGCCCTTATGCTCAATATCACCCCAAGCAGAAAAAAATTGGAGTTAGTATAGGGGATAGAAGGAAGAATGCTAGACCAAGGAATGGAGGTGGTACTGTGGCAGAGGCTAGAAAGAATGAAGCTAGGAGAGGGAACACAAATGAGAACAATAATGATATTCTTTTTGAGCCAAAATTCAGGAGCTCTAAGCAAAAGGAAACTGGTTATATGTATCCAGCTCATAAAGATGAGGAATAAGAAAAAAATGAGGCCAGTAGAAGCTTGTCACTAAATAATACAGGTTTGAGTTGCTTTTTCTAGGCAGAGAATTGGACAGTACTTTTTACTTCGTGGTAGAGTGACCCTGAAGAAACTTCAGAATTAACTGCTCTCCAAGTAAGCTGGGTGGACTTTAAAAAACAGTGAAAGGATGACAGTTTGAACCATGCAAGGGATGTTCCTACTGCTTTACCCATACCTTGAGTTACAAAATTACTTGTACAGAGTAAATAATAATATAGTAGTAGTAGTAGTACTACACAGATTGTTGGCACCAGAGCATTTCAGAAATCTAATGTTGCGATTAGCACAGTTATGTAGACAGGAATGGGCAAGATTAAAACAAATATTGTAACAGGTTTACTAGTCAGGTAAAAGAAGTTGAACACTTGTGTTGTATGCCTGAATGTCAGAATACAGCCCGACATCCGGGTTTTAAAAATCGTTTATTTTAATACTTTTCTTGGACATGCCATTTTTACATATGGCTGTGAATATTTTTGGGTCATGTACTATGCATTGAAGTAGAATATGTCCTACTTGTCTCACAACTTAAAAGTTCTCACAACATTCTAAACAGTACAAGCAAATTTCAGTCATACTTACCAGAGAACTGTGCTCAGAAAACCTTAGTCTAATGCTTCTAAATTCATCCACTGTCGTGAAGACTATATACGCAATACATTAACCAAAGTTGTGGAACTCTGTTCCCTTGATCTTAGAACAAAAACAAACCTGAAACTGTTTTTACAGAAATTAAGCACATCACCTAATTACTACTTGGATTTTGCTGAATTCTGTTAACCTGATCTTAGAGTTCACCCAATAGTTGGGGATCTGGGAGCATATGCAGACTGTAATCTAGCATTCAACCAACATGTAGCCAAGATGGTAAGAAAGTCATTCTATGTTGTCCAACTCATAAGGAGGGGTATTGCATCCAGGTCCAAGGAAGTAATAGCACCACTCTTCTCAGCCCTTATCAGAGTACATGCCCTCTTTGGCATATACCTAATCAGGCACTTGCAACAATTGAAATGCCTTCAAAGGTTCATCACCAGAAGAATCCAAGGTATGAATACCCTGTCCTACACAGATGGCCTTGAGGTCTTATCTCTGTACTACGTCTCGTACAGGTTACTGAGTGATCTATGCCTAGCATATAAGGCATCTTCGGATCCAGGTCTGATGGATCTCTTGCACATATGCAAAGCAAATGACACCAGTAGCACCAGATCCAAGGAACTGTACTTTGTCTGCAATATAAATAGAACCCTGCTGGGAGGGACCAGTATTTGTCTCAAAGGATCCCAACACTATGGAATAAGCTCCCCATCTACACGAAATGGAGTGTATCCCTTACTCTATTCAAAAGAAACCTTGATCGGTTTAAAATCTAAAGCAGCATTTAATGTGGAGCCATCAAAAATGATTCATGTATACATGAGCCACCTAAAGTATGTCCTTTATAACCTTGTAAGTTAGTGCTAAAAGATGTAAATAGTGTTTTTTATTTGTTTTTAAATACAATATAAGAAAGTAATGTCAACATTAATCAGTCTCATGTCAGTTTTTAAACAGTGGAGCAGTTTTCTGAGATCTAGTGTGCTTTTTATGGAGCAATAATAAAGCCCTGGTATTCTTAGAGTTCACTGTTCACTGCTTTTAGCACTAAATTACAAAAGGACATGCTAGGTGGCTCATGTATACTTTAATCATTTTTGAAAATGCTACTTTAGATTTTAAACTGAACATGTTTGTTACATTTTTCCTTTTAGGCAGTGAAAGTCTGATAGTACACACACTGTGCATGGGCCTAGTCTTTTTTTTTCCCTTTTTTTCTGTTTTAAAAGTTCAATTAGTCTTGAGTGCAGTATTACTCTCTCAAACCAATTGATGATGCACTTTAACAGACCACCATGGCCTTAGTGCTTTATTTTTAACATTTATCACTGTATTTCCAGCTTAGCAATTTTGTTTTTTTTCATCCTACTTAGATTTTCAGTTGTATATCTGTACACATGTTCCTTCATATTATGATTTGTTTTTGACACACAAACCTGATGAAGTATTTGATACGAAAGCGATCCTTGTTAAAAGTTGTGTATTAATATTTATTCTGGTAGATGTCTCTTGGTAGATCTTTTTGCTAGTCATCATTTAGTTAGTTTCTTAATAAAGTTTTGATTAATTAGTTGGTTAGCCTGTACAGTGTGTAAGCCAGGGAACCTTGTTGGCTAGGCTTACTTAGGCCCTTGGGCTGATAGCCTAGTACCTGCGTATGAACTGGTCTTAGACTCAGTGGCGGCTGGTGACTTCAAATCAAAGGGGGGCTGCAGGAGACAGCTGAATGGGTGGGGCCAATGGGAAGGGGTGTGGCCAATTAAAAGGGGTGGCACTATGGTGCAGTGGGATCAATGCTGGACATGCTTACTAATTTACATGAAATAAATGCTCAAGTCACTATGGCACATGCTAAATACTCTACACAGCACACATTGTTACATGTATATACAGGTTGAAGACTTACCTCTGCGGTATGCTGCAAACAGTACTTAGTACTTGTTTTCTGCACCTGATGAGAAGCTGTTGTCTGGTCTGGAACACATCAGGTCATACTGGATCCCCCCAGTATGACCTGATGTCACAAGGGACAGTTTTAAAGTTCCCCTAGCAAACACTATTCACGTGACCCCACCTGGTTCCAAATAAGGACTTGTAGCCTTCTCTTCGGCTGTTCCTGTTAGGGGTTACCACAGCGGATAAGTTTCCAATTTCTTCCTGTCCTCTGCATCTTGCTCTGTCACACCAAGCACCTGCATGTCCTCTCTCACCACATCTATAAACCTTATCTTAGGCCTTCCTCTTTCTCTTACCAGGCTGGCAGCTTCATCCTTATACTTTTCCCAATATACCCAGCATCCCTTCTTCAGCACATGTCCAAACCAACGTAATCATCTTGCCTCACTGGCATACAAATACTGTGGATGACTTTCAAGATGATATCACTTAATTGGCCCAACATCATCTAAAATGGACATTCCTTAATGTTAACTTAATGTTCCTTGTTATTACTGGGACTAGCTTAATATTCAGTGCTAACCAGTACGGATGGGGTTGGGCATTAATAAAACAGTTTACAATTATCCCTGATGAAGAAGCTGTTTCTTGCAGAACTGAGAAGGCAGTGCAAAAGGAGCAGGCAGAAGATAGGGTACATAAAACAACTAGAGAGCCTCGCAAAAAGGATCCTAGGCCTTAAACACTTGTCCTATATGGACAGACTCAAAAAAAATCCAACTATTCTTGGTCTCATATTGCCTACTTACAGTATAGTATAGCCTACCATAGCATGGTCAGCTAAACATTTCAGTTTGCCCTTCCTTTTCATTGGACAGTTTTAAGATTCCAACGTAGCTCTGCATTGTACCCTGTCCATGGTCTTTTTAGCTTTTGTATTCCTCTGCAAGACATGAGTAAGCTGCTTAGCTGCTATACGGAAATTTATTTATTGCACTTGATTACTGAGAAAATCCGACTGAGCAATAAAACCCCTTTTCAGTGAGGCCCGGGGAGAAAAGATCCAACTAACAAATATATACGTACATACAGTGTACTAAGATAAACATCTCTGCTAAGGTAAAAGGAGTAAAATAAAATCCACACAGCCATACATACAATGCACACATATGCCTTCACACTGCAGTCTACAGTACACAAGAGTTTCATTCTGTATGTTTGTATGTATACATAGCCCAGTTACACCTGTGTATTTCAAGCTGCATTAGCCAGCATAAAACATGTCTCAGGCTTGTGCGCATTTATTTCAGATTACTTACGATGACTGTGCAGATTTTAGCGTAGGTCAGATTCAACAATATACATCTTTCAGCATACCTCTCAACCTCTCAGAGCAAGAAATCTGGACAAAACCATGTATAAAAGTGGGACAAAGGACCAAAAAATAGGGGACAATTTTTAAATATTGCTCTTACAAACTTAGAAAGTTGATAGAATAACAAGTTTTGTATTAGCATGACTTTTCTGAATGGTATATGAAGTCTGAAACTCCAATGTCTGTCATTACTTTCTAACTTCAGTCCTTAATGTTTCTCTTATGTCACTTAATAACAGTCATGTACATTTTGCTTTCCAGCTTCAACCAGTATCCCTCATTGACAGTGGCGACATGTACTGACTGAGGTTTGTTTTTGGGGATAAACTTAACTGTCATAAAATGGCTACATATTACGTGGATAAAGTGCTACAAGTTGAAAAGTATTTTACTTTTTGTTACTAAGGATTATAAAGCATTCTTGCTAAATTTCTTTCTGATCAGAATTAGTCTGTTATCTCGCATTTCAAATTTTAATAAAGATTTTAGTTAGAAAATGAAAGACTCATATTTATTCACTCAGCTACAGAATGCCATATTAAATACCAGATTAAAAAACACAACATACAAAAAGGAAACTTGCCCCAACCTATAAACCGAAACCTGAACATCTCTATATATCGTAGTGCTCCTTATAACTTTTTTTGCACAGTATATCATATGCGTAATTTTAAAATAAATCACAAGGAATACTATTAAAAATTAGGACTGAACTTGTCCAAGAAGAATGTTCTCGCCCATGTTTATAACTGTAAGATGCAGTTTGAAAATACAATGAACATTACACATTAAACAAGTGGACATGCCACTGAAATATTAAAAATAATGCAAACAAACAGGACACATACATTAACTAGTACACATTTTCCAGCGTGTGAACTAAATTGAATTTTTAAACTTTTTTTGCTTGGGAGATGCCTACAATCTTCCCTATGAACTTCTGGGCTATTAATATTTGCAAGACACAAATTCAGCATTTTATTTTATATGGGTTGGGCTATCCAGTCTTCTGCAATCAAGTTCATGATGTAGCACTCTGCAAATTTGGTACAAAAAATAGAGAACACTGTACCATGCTGGTTATTTAAACATCTTAAATTAGTTTCTTTTGAAGAGTTATTGGCAATATCCAATATTGACAGAAATATTTCCAATTGCTACAGTAGTGCCAACAACATACACAACAAACCACATTAACTATAAGGTCCATCAGTTATTTCACACTGATTGTGCATTAACTTGTGCTACTTTACATACAGTATCCTCAGTACTGCACGGGCAACTGTAACACACACAGCAAACTTCAGTATACAACAGTTCCACAACGTGGGGCTCATGCATGAATTTTTTAAACAAACTTTCGAAAAGCAGGTATCATACTTATTTCATTATCATCTACTCAGTTTCTTTCCTGGAATGGGGTTTTGCTGTCAAGCCCAATATCAACGTCAATATAAAACAGTCAACCTAGTGCATCTACTACAGCAAACGGGAACACTGGTAAAATTGATTGCATTATGAGTTCATCATAACCTAAAATCAAAAGCATCTGCCTCTTTTTTTATAACAAACATACTGCAAGACATAAAGCAATCGTATCCAGAATATAAAGGACGAGGCTCTTCCAATGTTAAGAAGATCAGGATCAGATCTGTATAAAGCTGTTTTATCATCAAATATTTACATTCAGTTAACTGCATGTCCCAGATTTAAGCCCCAATCATCCACAAAGCAGTTTTAAGAAAAAAAAATATATAAGGAAAGCAAAAACCCACCCCAAACATTAAAGTAAATCATCTATGTCAGAGCTTAGTTTCAAGCTAATGTAGCTTACTGTGAAGACCATCGATTTACATACTGTTCTTGGCATATTATGCACCAAAATAAGACAAGACAGAGCAGCTGAATACATTTAATATGGTCTCAGTCTGTGTAACAGTATGAGTGAAATCAGTGTCTTTTATACAGGAGTTTATGGACAAGATAAGTAATAAAAATGGGGTTTACTAGATCATGTCTGGAATGTTGAATGCTTAGCAGAGTTAAACCAAAGGACAGTTCAAAAGAGGCAGTGTGTTCCTGACATAGGTTCATCTACCAGGTTTAAGAAAACAAGACATAGTCAGCTAATTAGTTAAATAACGAAGAAAGTCACCTCACACCTTGCGTTTTATTCACCAACTAGTGCAACTACTACAACGGAGAGTCAACTCACCTGACTCTTGTACATAGTTCTGATAAAAAAAAAAAAAACACTGCAGCACTTAGAAGTCACATCAGTTACTGTACTCTGTAAGGTTCACTTACTTTACCTCAAAAAAATAAATGATGAAGAGGTGAAGACTTTGAGACCATCCGTTTCTTATTCTGACCATCACAAACACAAAAGCAAGACTCCAGAATCTAGATTAAGCAAGCCAAGCCTTAGCCAATACAGGCAGAAACCGCACTAAGCAGCCAAAGAAACCAGAAACTCAAACTACTATATAATTATTTTAGCAGCAAAATAAATAGCAAGCAACGCCGTAGTCCGTACTGTATGATAGCAAGTTCAATAAAGTGCTTGTCCTGTCCTGCACTGCCTGATAATACTGATTGGATGTTCATCATGCATACAGCTGCAGTCATAATAAATGGGTTTTCCTGCAGTCAGGCGGGTCCTCAGTCGGCCGAATTCCAAAGTCTAGGTCTGGCGTCGGATGTCGTCGCTTCTTCCCTGACGTCAGTGTGACAGGGGTATAAAAGAACCAGCCGACGCCATTTTCTTCAGTCTTTCTTGCCGTGCGGTGCCCGAAGCAGAAGCAGTTCGCAAGTGCCGGTCGGCCAGCTCCTGAAATTACGAATATTTTTCAACCGAAGTCTTCTTGAAAGCCAAGTACCCCGTTGGGGAAACTTTTCTTGCCTCAGACCGATGTCAGACAAAGTTAATAATTGCATTTCATGTGGGAAGCAAATACCGCATAAGGATTTTCATTCCCTCTGCATTCCTTGCTTAGGCCCAGACCACGACGTCCTGGCCTGTCGTTTTTGTGCTACGTTCAACAGACGCACTATTAAGCATCGGGCGGAGTTCGCCCAACACTATTTTGGCAAAAAGTTTAATTACATTATGTCGTCGGATACTCCGACTCCAGTTTTAAGTAAAAGATGCAAAGATAAGGACCGACATACGAGGTCCGCGACTTCTACCGACACCATGCCAAAGCCGACTACAGGTGGTCCGGTTCTCAGTGAGGCGCATACGCAGCCCCTGACTGCCGATGACACTTCTTTGGCGGTGTCTTCAGTGCCCAAGGTCGCAGGCTCTTCGGCCCACACCCCGACTACAGATACCGAAGCCACTCTTGGCAGTGAAACTCAGAATTTAGACAGGCCTGCCACCTCTCAAGGTGTCTTCAGGCCTTCCTCTTCTTTTTCCATCAAGGCTTTCACTAAGTCTAAAGCAGCCATGCATACTAAAAGACAAGCCCCACAGGGTCCCTCTCAAGGCCCCATGCCTAAAAAGCAGATGCTCAAAATGGCTGAGGATTTGATTACTCTTATCAGGGGTTCTCAACCCCCTCCGGACAAAAGGCCCAGAGTGGAGGAAGAATCCCCTTCCTCGGACCAGGCCTCCATTATTTCAGAACATTCTGAAGACCAGGAACATTCTTACTCCCCTTTTGAAGATTCTGATGCAGAGGAGTCCATTCCCTCTGTCACCTCACCGAGGATTACTCTTTTGGGGAAACCTTACATACCTTGAGGGAACACTTCCACTGGGAAGGCCAAGAGTACTCAGACTCCAAGAAAAGGCTTAGGGATTTCCTCTTGCTCCCTCAGCACAGGCCTCTGGCTATACCTCCCGTCTTAGACATACTAGATGATGTGTATTCGGAGGCCTGCCTTAACCCAGATTCTTTACCTCCAGCTCCAGTCTAGCCTGACCGGTATTACCGGGTTCCTGATTCACACCAATTTCTATACAAAAGCCATGTGGCTGACCCAGAAACTATTTTACAGGGTCCCAAGGGAACTAAGGCCTCCACTGCTAAAAATCCATTACCTTCAGAGAGAGATTCCAGAGCTTTAGAAAGGTGGGGGAAGAAGGTATACACCTCGGCCACCTTAACCATGAGGGCATTAAACTGTCAGTTCCATATGTTAAAGTACCAACAGTTTCTGTTATCACAGTTGAGAAGCAAAATGTCACAACCTGAACAACCAGACTTGAAGGAGTTGCAGGATTGGTTACATAGTGCAGAACAAGTGGGTAAACCTACATTACAATGTGGTTTTGATGCTTTAGAGGCCTCCTGTAGAGCAGCTGTTACAGGATCAGTCATATGTAGACATGCTTGGCTCAAAGAGCAAACTTTACCAGATCATGTTAAAGCTAAATTACTGGATGCACCTCTGCAAAAAGATGTATTATTTGGTGTTAAAGCTGAGGAGGTATTAAAGAAAATGGAGGAAAAGGCAAAATCAATGCAAACAGTGAAAGATTTCCTACAGGTACAACCTCCACGTTTCAATAGAAATTGGCCTTCCAAAAATTGGTCCATTCCAGCCACGGACAGACCCCAAAGAGGTAGATACAGGCGCCCAAGGGGTAGAGGGCAATCTCAAGGATCGTTTAGAGGCAGACAATGGCAAGCACCTACACAAAAAGAGGTGGTGAGGATAGTTCACAACCATTCAGAAAGCAGAACCAATGACTTTCCCCTTTGCATGCCAAGCAAGGCTCAAATGACAGCACCTTTCGGCGGAAAACTGGCATTATTTTCAAAAAATTGACATATTGTCACAAAAGACAAATGGATCCTGGACATTATAGACAGAGGCTACAGATTCCACTTTCACACCCTTCCAAAAATGAGAGGCATGCCAAACCTGCCACACAATCAAAGGGCAGAGGCACAAAAACAAATTTCAGATCTCATGGACATGAAAGCTATTCAAGAGGTACCTGCACAAGAACAGGGTCAAGGTTTTTATTCCAGACTATTCCTGGTACCAAGAAAGGGAAAAGATTGGAGACCTAGTTTGGACCTATCCATCCTAAACACATTTTTACTTGTGCCAAAAGTCAGGATGCTCACATTACAGCAGCTTCTTCCCATGCTGGGCAAGGAGTCTTGGTTGGTAACATTGGACCTCAAGGAGGCATACCTGCATGTCCCAATCAGACAAGATTGCAGAAGATACCTCAGATTTCTTGCAGGTTCAACCCATTATCAATTCTCTGCATTGCCCTTTGGCTTATCTACTGCACCCAGAGTGTTCACGAAATGCCTGGCATCAGTAATTGCCTTCTGCAGACTTCAAGGGATACAAATATACCCATACCTGGACGACTGCCTGATCCAAGCAGACAGCAAGCACATACTTCTAAAACACCTGGCGTATGTAATAATGTTGTTGAAATCTCTCGGATACACAGTCAACAAAATGAAGTCAAGACTAATACCCTCTCAAACAATTTTCCTGGGTGCCAGCTTGGATACAAACACCCAAATGACCTACCTCACGCCAGAGAAACAAGGGCAACTAACTCAATACTTCAGAAAACTGGCAACTTTCACCAGGCTGACTGCAAGGAAAATCCTGCAGGCTCTGGGATTCATGGCATCTTGCATCCTACTAATCCCATGTGCAAAGCTGCATATGAGGAAACTTCAATGGTACCTAAAAAACCTATGGTCTCAACACAGCCACAGTTTGGAGACAGTAAAACCACTGATTCCATGTCTGCAAAAGGAATTTCTGTGGTGGGCTCAAGCATGCCAAAGAAACACAGGTCTACCATTCTGCAAGCCTCAAGCAAATCAAGTCATCACAACAGACGCCTCGGATTACGCCTGGGGGGCACACATGACAGATCGGTGCATTCAGGGCAAATGGTCCCAAAAAGAAAAGCACCTACACAGCAATCAAAAGGAAATGATAGCAGTAATAAATGCTATTACAGCTTTCAAAGACCTGCTGCATCCAGGCCAGCTACTGATAAGGACAGACAACATCACAGTCATGTGGTACATAAACAAACAGGGAGGAACCCATTCATACCCCCTATGCAGGCTAGCCATGTCTCTTTGGAACATGGCTCTGGAATTGCAAATCGAGCTTCAAGCACAGTTCCTGCCAGGCAAGGAAAACACACTGGCAGACAACCTAAGCAGAAATATGACAGACCCACACAAATGGAAGTTGCATCCTCAAGTTTTTTCAAAGATAATTCAAGCATGGGGAAGGCCAGACATAGATCTCTTTGCCTCCCACAGAAATCACTAATTGGCAAAATTCTGCTCAAGGATCTTTCATCCACAGGCCTGGAAAGTGGACGCACTTTCTTTCAGTTGGACAACGATGACCGTTTATGCCTTTCCACCTCTTCCGCCCAAAATTGTATTAAAAACCAGAGCAGACAGACCAAAGATGATTCTCATTGCTCCAGACTGGCCAAGACAACACTGGTACCCACTCCTGAGGAGCCTGATGCATTCCCCACCATGGATCCTGCCTCTAATGCCTCTTCTACTGACTCAGCACAACTTCAAAACTCTTCACAGTCAGCTGAAAACACTCAATCTAGCCGCATGGAAGATTCCTTAAAATCACAACAGACCCTACTCTCCAAGGAGGTGCAGGATGTCATTTTGGAGGCCAGAAGACCACCTACTAGAAAAGCCTACTCCACAAAATGGAAACGGTTTTGTGCTTGGAATGAGAAAAAGGGCCAGAACCCTGGAATACTGAATTTACCTCAAATATTACAGTACCTAGCTGAGCTGCTAAGCAGAGGACTTTCATTCTCCTCCATCAAAATCCATGCCTTAGCCATTTCTGCAGAATACAACACTGATCCTCCTTTATTCTCTCACCCCCTCTTAAGACAGTTCCTCAGAGGGGCTAAGAATATAAAACCCCGAAGGAAACAACCAGTACCTGCTTGGGACCTCAATTTCATTCTAGAAAAACTAACTTTGCCTCCCTTTGAGCCAGCTGCCTCAACAGAACTGCAATATTTGTCCTGGAAAACAGCCTTCTGCTGGCTATCACCGCAGGGTTTCAGAACTACAAGCCCTCATGGTTGTGCAGCCTTTCATCATTTTCCATCAGGACAGAGTATCCTTGCGAACCAACCCTTCCTTTATGCCAAAGGTAGTATCCAGGGTAGCCTTGAATCAGGCTATCCACTTACCTACCTTTTACCCCAATCCTCAAAACTAAGGGGAGAGACTACTACATTCCTTGGACATTCATAGACAGCTACGTTATTATTTGGACAGAACAAAGCCCTTCAGAAAATCAGAGCAACTCTTTGTGTCGGAGCTCAAGGGAAGCCTATTTCCAAACAGACAATCTCAAAATGGATAGCCCACTGCATACGCTTTTGTTACTCTTTTCATGGTAAAACTGTTCCTGCAGGCATCAGGTCTCACTCCACAAGGGCCACAGCCACCTCTGCAGCCTTCCTCAGAGGGGTTCCTACCAAAGATATTTTGGAAGCTGCCACTTGGAGTTCTGTACATACTTTCTCCAAAGCACTATCACCTACCATTATACACCAAATCTAGAGCAGGCTTTGCCACTGCAGTCTTGCAGGGCATCCTGGCTCCTCCTAGTTCCACCTAGTGCCTACCACCCCTTTTTTAGCTTTGGTATTCTACCCATCTGTTATGACTGCAGCTGTATGCACGATGAACATAGTACAGTTTTGTACCTACCATAAATGTAGATGTTCGAGTGCTAATACAGCTGCAGTCCAGGTTTCCCTCCCTCCTTCCCCTCTTGGGTCAGGCTTAATGGCTAACACCTCCTCATACAACCTGATTGGGGTATTCTTTTATGGTGTATTTGCTTGCAACTACTGTTTTTTGTTTATATTGCATTGCATTATTACATAAATTTATGTATTGCCTTCCTTCTGGGGGCACCTGACATCTGGGGCAAGAAAAACTGAAGAAAATGGTGTCTGCTGGTTCTTTTATACCCCTGTCGCACTGACGTCAGGGAAGAAGCGACGACATCCGACGCCGGACCTAGACTTTGGAATTCGGCCGACCGAGGACCCTCCTGACGGCAAGAAAACCCATCTGTTATGACTGCAGCTGTATTAGCACTCCAACATCTACATTTATGGTAGGTACAAAACTGTACTTTCTCACTCTCTTTTTCAGAAAGAGAGCGAGAACTAATCAGTAGTCACCCTGCCATTCACGTCACGTGCGTGACTGCAGACGTGGTAGTCTGCCCCCTTTCCATATTACTGTGCAGTTACCGCACAGAGTTCTGGGCAACACACACTGATGCAGAACTCCCCATAGTCCGGACTGCCTTTACAACAGTCTGAGATAGTCCAGCAACCACATTTGGGGGGGGGGACTCAACGAGCATGCGCAGTTCGAGTTCCGGGACTTTGCGAGTCAGACTGACTCATTTTTTTATGCAGTTTTAATTGAAAAAAATATTTTTTGTACAAGTCTGTTGTGCTTTTCTTTTCCCACACAGCTGGAGGGAGGCTGCAGTCCAATGCCACGAGCTGCCACTGCTTAGACTGTAATTTGTCTCTAGCTTTCTAGATTCAGTTTTAGTTACCACAGTCTCTGATTAAACTATGGTGTTAAGAGATAAGGGTGGCTTGGTTAAAGGAATGATTTTAATGCTTTTATTGCTCTTACCAGAGCCACCCTCTGTAACTACTCCCTTGCTCCAAACAGCCTGATTATATATAAATAATGAATGCTTTTCATTATACTCAACTAGGATCGCTTGTCTGTGTGTTTCAATAGAGGATATTCCATTTTTAACTCAACTGTGAACTACCTACTCTTTTCTATTTGATTATTTTGTAGCACATATTTTATTTTACAGTTCGATTTATAGTAAGTGAACTAAATGCATAACATAATTTAGGAAGTGAACATTACAACCTCCACACTGCAAAGTTTCTTGGTTTGATTTAAAAAAAAGACAAGGAAAGACTATACAAGAAGTGGAGAAGTCAAAAGTGAGAGCAACAGCCCAAAGAGAATTAAATCACAAAACCTATTGAAACATTCTGGGTTTGTAGTGATTTTATTCAGCTGAACAGCAAATTCAGACCAAGTTGCCTCATGCCTGGGTTGAAGAAATACTAAAAAGATGAGATAAAGAAGGCAAGAATTACATTAAATGGGCTTACAGGAGCTGAAAGTACAGCACTGGTTTGGCTGGACCCACTACAATGGTGGGTAGCCTCTTAAGGGCATATGGTTGAACCAGTTGGCATGAATCCAGTGGTTTCAGGCTGGTAGGGGTCAGTTGTAGCACAGAATGGTAGATCGTTTCAAATGAAGTGTCCAAGTGAGTCTGAGTAATATAAATAATGCTGTATTTGTGTAAAACCGTGTAAACATGACATTTTTAATAAAAAGTTTCTTTTAAGCTTGTTTTTTAAGAAGAGAGAGGAACATTTGTTGTATTTGCTAGAGAAATTTTGCTTTAACAGCAGAGGGAAAGTTTGCTTTATTAGCCCTTAATGAAATGGTTATCAGCACCATCTCTCTCCATTCATTGCTACTCTCCTACCTTCTTGATCAGTCATGCTTGACTGTCGCAGGTCTTTTCTCATCCATCTCTTTGCTGGACGCCCTCATTTCCTCTTGCCTTCTTCCTGTTTCACCAGATTGTCTTCTGGCTTTACTGCACGTGCCTGAACCACCATAATCCGTTGTCTATTTTGTTTGACTTTCTCTGCAGTCTGTCATCTGTTATCTTTATCCTTAACTACTGCATAATGAAACAGTTAATGGTATATAAAAGGAAGTCTAGGTAAGCCTATGCAGTGATAGTTCCCTTTCTTGAAGATTTGATGTCTGAAGCAGTGGCTCTAAAAGAGACATCAGAGTAAGCGAAGACCTGAAAGAAGACATGAGGAGGAAGCAGGGGATTTTTTATGCTATAGGAATCCTAAAGAAAGCACTACTGAGAAGTTTAGAGAGAGAGAAACCTACCAAGAGACCCCATATCATTCATGTTGTTTGCAGTGGTTTTGTTGCATATTCATACTCATTCGAAATGTTGTATTTTGCAGATTCCGTATTATATTTTGATTAAACTTAATTTACAGTATTCAGCTTTTTATGTGACTATTAGTCTCAGAGTACAATATTCACTTTTTTAGTACTGTTAGATGGTGTTGTTTTCATATATGTTTATAGGCATTCTATATGTACAGTGTCTCCACTTTAAGTTTTTGTGTTGAGCTTGGATTTAAGCAGTTCAAAAAAAAAAAAAAAAAAAGACTGATACACCCCTCACTACTGATCCTTCCAGTTATTGGCTGTTGTCAGACTTCTTCAAAGTTAAAAAATAAAATAAAAAAAAACAATCTCCCTTTAGAGTAGGGAATGGTTTTGCAAATAGGTGAATCACTTTGCAGACCAATGTCTTGGAACAGCATAAATACTGCCGTTATGTTCTGCAGATGTAGAATTCTCAGAGACACAAAAGAGGCTAATCTGACAAGAGCCACTCAAGCTTAAAAAAAGCTTTTGGCTAGTTGGCAGAGAAAATTGCAAGTTATGACATTTCCCCAGTTGCCTTTGTAAGAGAAATGTAGTTCTGAAAGGGCAGAATTCCTTCTGCTCTGTTCTCAAACTTCTGCTGTTTTTGCTGCATAACCAGATGTTCGTGTTTCACTGCTGCAGTCATTACACTTGGGTTATCCTGCTGTCAGGCGGTCCCGCAGTAGGCCAGAGTTCCAAAGTCTTGGTCTGGCGTCGGTTGCTGTCGCTTCTTTCCTGATGTCAGTGCGCCAGGGGTATATAAGATGCAGCCGATGCCATTTTCTTCAGTCTTTCTTGCCGCGCAGTGCCCAAAGCAAAAGCAGTTCGCAAGTGCCGGTCGGCCGACTCCTGAGATTTTCAATTCGAATTTCAGAACCAAAGTCTTCAATAAAGCTAAGTACCCCATTGGGGAAACTTTTTCTTGCCTCAGACCGATGTCAGTAAAAGTTAATAATTGTATTTCTTGTGGAAATCAAATACCTCATAAGGATTTTCATTCTTACTGTATTCCATGCCTAGGCCCAGACCACGACGTCACTAATTGTCGGTTTTGTGCTAGATTTAACAAACGCACTATTAAAAGTCGGTTTGACTTTGCTCGCCATTACTTTGGCCGAAGGTTCAATTATACCATGCTGTCGGAACAACCGACGACCGGAATACATAAAAAACGCAAAGACAAGGATAAGGACAGGCATCCAAGGCCCAAAACTGACGATGAAGCCTCTTCTAGGCCAGTCGCCGGTTCGCTGGTTCTCAGTGAGGCGCTTTCGCAGCCCCTGACACCTGCTACCTCAGAGCCACAGGCTGCCTCCGACTCCCACGTGGAGATGTCTAGGCCTCTGGAAACTCAAGGTATTTGGTCTATGGAAACTAACCCCCTCAGATGGGTCCAGAGCCGCTGAGCAGGCATCGGCTTCTGAGGGTGTTTTCAGACCTTCACAACTTACCATTAAATCTACAGCCAAGTCTAAAACTCCATTAAAGACAAAGAAGCAAGTACAGCATTCACCTGGACAGGCCTCCATGCCTAAAAAAGAGATGCTTAAAATGACCGAAGACTTAATTACTCTGATCAGGGGTTCCCATCCCCCTCCAGATAAAAGGCCTAGGCAGGATACAGATTGATTCCTCTGACCAGGTTTCCATTTCTTCTGATTCCTCTTCAGACCAGGGATACTCTTTGCCCCCCTATGATGACTCTGATGCTGAAGAATCAATTCCTTCAGCCTCTCCTCCTGAGGATTACTCTTTTGGGGAAACTTTACATACCATGAGGGAGCATTTCCATTGGGAGGGCCAGGATTACTCAGAATCCAAGAAAAGGCTCAGAGACTTTCTTTTATTGCCTCAGCACAGGCCCCTTGCTATTCCACCAGTGTTAGATGTTGTGGATGATGTGTTGTCTGAATCCAGTTTAAATCCTGATTCTTTGCCCCTCCTCCAGTCAAGCCAGACAGGTACTACAGAGTCCCTGACTCTCACAAATTTCTTTATAAAAACCCTGTTGCTGACCCAGAAACTATTCCCCAGGGTCCCAAAGGGGTAAAGGCTTCCACAGCTAAAAATCCAGTTCCCTCGACAGGGATTCTAGAGCATTAGACAGATGGGGGAAGAAAGTTTACACTTCTGCAACTTTAGCAGTGAGGGCTTTAAATTGCCAATTTCACATGCTTAAATACCAACAATATTTAATGTCTCTGTTAAAACAGAGAATGCTTACAAGTTCAGAACATCCTGACAATAAGGAAATGCAGGATTTATTGCATGCAGCTGAACAAGTGGGAAAACATACTCTGCAATGTGGTTTTGATTCATTAGAGGCTTCTTGTAGAGCAGCAGTTACAGGATCTGTGATACGAAGACATTCTTGGTTAAAAGAACAAGGTTTACCTGATCATGTTAAGGCAAAATTATTGGATGCTCCTTAACAGCAGGATATTTTATTTGGTGTTAAAGCAGAAGAGGTATTAAAGAAAATGGAGGATAAGGCAAAATCTATGCAAACAGTGAAGGATTTCTTACAGGTACAGCCACCTCAATTTAGCAGAAATTGACCCTCCAAAAATTGGTCCTTTCCAGAGTCAGATAGACCACAAAGAGGCAGATCCAGACGCCCAAGAGACAGATCTCAGCCCCAAGGCTCTTACTGACCACGACAGTGGGGTGCTTCAACCCCAAAAGGAGGGGAAGATAAGTCACAACCTTATAGGAAACAGTCCCAATGACTTCCCCCTTCAAATGCCAAGCACTTACCTTTTGGAAGCTCCCTTAGGTGGAAAACTAGCAATTTTTTCACAAAATTGGCATATAATCACCCAAGACAATTATCTGCACTGCCCTTTGGCTTATCTACTGCGCCCAGGGTCTTCACAAAATGCCTGGCACCAGTAATTGCATTTTGTAGACAAAAAGGAATTCAAATATATCCATACTTGGACGACTGCCTTATTCAAGCAGAAAGCAAGGACATTCTTCTAGAGCATTTGGCATTTGTAAAAAGATTACTAATTTGCCTAGGGTACACAGTAAACGAAAATAAGTCAAAACTAGTGCCCTCACAAGAGATAATATTCCTGGGTGCCAGCTTAAATACAACGGCCCAGATGGCTTATCTCACGCCAGACAAGCAAAGACAACTGACTCAGCATTTTCAGTTGATGGCAACAAAAACCCAACTCCCTGCAAGAAAAATTCTGCAAGCCTTGGAGTTCATGGCATCCTGCATACTACTAATACCATATGCAAGACTGCATATGAGGAAATTACAATGGTACCTAAAAAGTGTTTGGACTCAACACTGTCACAGTTTGGAAGCAGTAATACCACTTATTCCCTGCCTACAACAGGAGTTTCGATGGTGGGCACAGGCATGTCACCTCAACAAGGGACAGCCTTTCACTCTAGCCACAGCCAGGCAGACACTAACAACAGATGCTTTGGATTACGCCTGGGGAGCACACATGGCAGGAAAATTTATTCAGGGCAAGTGGGCCGCAGACCAAATGCATCTTCACATCAATCAAAAAGAGATGCTAGCTGTACAAAATGCCCTAACAGCTTTCAAGGACCTTCTGCATCCAGGACAACTATTACTAAAGACAGACAACACCACAGTTATGTGGTACATAAACAAGCAAGGGGGCACTCATTCTTATCCCCTCTGCAGACAAGCCATGACCTTGTGGAACACAGCTCTAACCTATCAAGTTCATCTGCAAGCACAATTCCTGCCAGGAAAGAAAAATACTCTGGCAGACGACTTAAGCAGAAACATCATGGATCGTCACGAGTGGAAGTTAAATCCACAAGTATTCAGCATGATAACACAAAAATGGGGGAGCCCAGACATAGATCTTTTTGTCTCCCCAATGAATTACCAACTACAGAATTTCTGCACAAGGACTTGCCACACACAAGCATGGAAAGTGGATGCTCTCTCGTTCAGCTGGAAAAGCCTAAAAGTTTATGCCTTCCCACCACTGCCTCTTCTTTCAAAGGTACTCCTAAAAGCCAGACAAGAAAAGCCAAAAATGATCCTGATTGCCCCAGACTGGCCACGCCATCACTGGTACCCAATCTTAAAGAACTTAGCTCAAGGCCCACCCAAGGATTTTACCTCAAATTCCACATCTTCTGACTCAAAAAAAAAAACAATCCGATCCTGCACAGCCAGCTCAAAACCTTAAACCTAGCTGCATGGCAGATACCTTAGTCAAGCAGACAACATCTCTCTCTAAAGCTGTAATGGATGTCATTTTGGAGGCCAGGAGGCCTAGCACCAGGAAATCCTATTCAGGAAAATGAAAGAGATTCTGTGCCTGGAACCAGGCTCAAAACTTTGACCCTCTTGTCACAAATATTCCTCTGATATTACAATACTTAACTAAGATGCTGGACAAAGGCCTATCCTTTTCATCCATTAAGATCCATGCCTCTGCCATCTCGGCTCATTACAACACAGATCCTCCTATTTTCTCTCATCCATTGCTAAAACAGTACCTCAGAGGGAGGCTAAAATCATAAGACCGCCCCGGAGAGCACCAACACCAACTTGGGACCTCAATTTTGTCTTGGAAAAAACTAACTTTACCTCCTTTTGAGCCAGCCAATTCAGCAGAATTAAAATGTGTCATGGGAAGCTGCTCTGTTTCTGGCAATAACCTCAGCACAGAGAATCTCAGAGTTACAGGCACTAATGGCAGTGGAGCCTTTCATCATTTTTCACCAAGACAGGGTTTCTTTAAGAACAAACCCTTCATTTATGCCAAAGGTGGTCTCCAGCGTGGCTCTTAACCAAACTATTCACTTGCCAACTTTTTATCCAAATCCCTAGAATAAAGGGGAGAGACTTCTGCATTCATTAGACTTACACAGACATACACAGACAGCTACGTTTCTACTTGGACAAAACAAAAGCTTTAAGGAAAACTGAGCAATTGTTTGTAGCATATGCTGCAGGATCACAGGGAAAGGCTATTAAAAAGCAGACAATTTCAAAGTGGTTAGGACACTGTATCCATTTCTGCTACACACAGCATGGGAAAACTGTACCTAGCAACATTAGGCCACATTCCACCAGGGCAACAGCCACTCCAACTGCCTACCTTAGAGGAGTACCTACCAAAGATATCCTGGAAGCTGCAACTTGGAGTTCAGTGCACACCTTTACCAAGCATTATCACTTGCCTCTTTATTCTAAATCCAGAGCTGGCTTTGCCACTGCAATGCTGCAGGGCCTCATAGCCACCCCAAATCCTCTATAGAACCAGCCACCGTACCTCAGCTTTGGGATTCAACCCAAGTGTAATGACTGCAGCAGTGAAACACGATGAACATAGTACAGTTTTGTACCTACCATAAATGTAGATGTTCGAGTGTATTCACTGCTGCAGTCCAGGTTATCCTCCCTCCATCCCCTCTTTCTTAGCTGGGACTTATCTATATCTTTCTACCCTATACTACCTACATGGTGTATTTGCTGGTAACTGAAGGTTTTGGTTTTACCTTTTATGTATGTTTTATTAGCAATATGTATTGCCTACCTATTTGGGGGCACCTGACATCTGAGGCAAGAAAAACTGAAGAAAATGGCGTCAGCTGCATCTTGTATATCCCTTGCGCACTGACGTCAGGGAAGAAGCGACAGCAACCGACGCCGGACCAAGACTTTGGAATTCTGGCCGACTGCGGGACCGCCTGATGGCAGGATAACCCAAGTGTAATGACTGCAGCAGTGAAGACACTCGAACATCTACATTTATGGTAGGTACAAAACTGTACTTTTATTCCCTCTGACTTTTTTTTCACTAATTCTTCTTTCCACAGGTGGCTCAGTCCTACTGTGGTCCCATCATATGTCACTTTATAATTCCACTGCTGCTGTAGAAGGGTCTAAATAACATCCCGTTTGAGATTCATACAATTACGTATTAAACTTTGAAAAATGTCACGTTTGGCATAACACTGCCAAATGAAGTGCCCAGTTACCCACTTCTAGAATTATTTTGCATCTTTCACATATCTAGGCTTTGCCTTTCCTCCCTTCTATTCTATAGCTGTGTCAATGTGGTTGAAATAAGTACTTGACTATGTCTTTTGCAGTCCTGGCTTGCTTAACTAGCTTTGTTAAATTCCATTTTCTCTTTTACCAACAAACTGTCAAAAACATGCGTCTCAACCTCTTAGGGCAAGAAATCTGGACAAAAGCCATAAATAAAAGTGGGACAAAGGTCTGAAAATAGGAGCAATTTTTGAATATTGTTCTGGCAAACTTAGAAAGTTGATAGAATGATAGGTTTTGCATTATGATGAATTTTCTGATAATAGGTTTTGCATTTTCTGATTATGTCTGTCGTTATTTTCTAACTTTGATCTTTAATGATGTGCCACTAACTTGCAAGAAAACCACAGTTTTATGAAAAAGGGACCAAAACTCGGGACATTCTGCAAAAATCTGTACAGTTGAGATGTATGTTTAAAAAATGCTTGCTAGAGATTAGCTTCCAATTTATAGTAGGATTGAGCAGCTTCTCTTCACTGTAATACATAAACTCTTGAATCTGTTTCACAGTCCTTCCATGGCTAATCTACTTCAGTACTTCCTTCTGTTCTTTGCACCTTTTTCTGAACATGTTATTTCTTCCTCTGAACAAGCTTACCTTATCCAGTTTGTTATCTCCATATTAAGAATCACAGCAGTGGATTAAACTGCCTTGTGTCACTTGTGTTACTGTGGAATTTGGTTTCACCATCTATTCTCACTGCAAAGCATCTTGAACTAGTAACTGCTTCTGAGGATCCCCTTCTCGCATACATATACAGTAGAGTCTCGATTATCCAAAATGTCAGTTTATTTTATTTTAAATTTGTTGACAGGGATTGTCCGACTGAGCTGAAGAGCCCTTTTTCAGCGGAGACCCGGTGAGAAAAGCTCCAGCATATTATACAATTTTCATTAAACAGCAACGTTACAGGATTATTACAAGGCATTAAGTAGAAATACAGTGTTATACAGTGTCAATAATCAGGAGTATAACATAACTATTTCAAGATGTATAAAAAGAAATATGTCATTAAGATGAGTATAGTTTTTGTGCTAAGTGGTTACAAAAACCCAGTTTTATAATGTAGTTGCATGAAGGCAAGACAATTGCAACAGAATGTTTCTCTGAGGCAATTTGCTTAATAGATTTTAGAAGACAGTAGAAAGAGTAGCCAAGGAAGATTAGAGAGCGCTGGTGAGAAGAGTGAGTTTGGAGCAGAAAGTAGATTAAGGTATGAGAAGTAGGGGAATGTTTAAGGAGGGAGAGTGTAGTGGCAGGACCAGTGAGTTTTAAAGTGCTCTTTGGTGGTTGTCTTAAATTGTTTAGGATGTGTAACCGTTAGTTACCTGAACATAGCCTTCCAAAGTTTTCTGGTAGGAAGAATCCTAAATTCTGAATATGTAATTATTATACATATTCGATTGTGCATGTTTTTTGAGCTTGTAGCCCACTCGTGTGAAGAATATTCTTTATTGTCCACTGGAATTGATGAATGGTTGAAAAGTGTATTCTCTGTATGCAGAAAAAAACAAGATTTTAGCAGTTTTTTTTTTTTATCCGGTTCAATGTGCGTTTGATTATCTGAACAGTTTGATTACTGGAACTACTCTAGGTCCCAATTAGTTCAGATAATCGACTCTACTATATAGACACACACATACATACCCTAACCTCTTTACCAAACTTTGCCTCCGAGCTGGTAAAAACAGTGACCTGTAGTGACTGGAATAGATGAGTAATTTAAACCCTGCAAAAGAAAATGTCTTAACAGTGTGTCAAGCATTGCCCTACAGACCTTGTCAGGGGCAACAATATATGCATGTGACAGTGAAGCACAGCACACTGATGCCTTGGGTTTGACACATAGCTGCAACACTCAAAAGATTCACACTACTTCTGGAGAGTAAAGCTATAACCATTGGCTTCCCAAAAATTTCGTACACTTCACTTTCAGCTGAGAGGCTTTTTAGAGCTATTGTACCAACAGTAACTATCTTCATTAAAATGTTTCATTTATGCACAAGTTTATTTCTTAGAGAAATTAATAATACCTTTTTGGTGCCATAACCTTCATAATTTTTTTTTAAATCTACCACTAAGACCAATGATGCTCAGCCAGGACATAGATACCATGCACTGTTAAAATTAAAACAACACCTACACTTTTGCTCTGAAAAGCTGAGACAGTTTATTGACGTTTAATTCTTTTCTTTCGTATTGTCTGAGTCAACGGTATTCTTAACTTATGCCAGCTAAGGTTGAGTAGTCTGCAGACATTTGTAATTCCCCAGTTTTGTGAAATTACCTGTGCATAAATTAATTAAAAAATAGGGCAGTACACTTGGAAAATTAAATATACAGACAAAGGTATTCTTGCAGAGGAAAATGTAAACGTTTAAACATTAGAAAATCACTGTTGACTATTTAGTCCTGTTACAACATTGACTATTGATAACTGTAATCTCTCTACTGTGTTTTGTAAACTTGAGATGACTGGTTCTATTGCAGTCCACAAAAAAGGTTTATTTGTTGCTCCTGTCCATAAAGTCCACTGTCCACTCCAACTGAAAAGCAGAGACTAAGTAAACTGTATTGTTGTAATAAACTGTTGGAGAAGAGTTGCAGCAAATGAAGGAACACCAGAGGACTGTCCCACAATTTGGCAACACTGGGAATTCAGTTAGTCCTGTCCTTTCAGACAAATACTTCCCTTCTGGCTGATCACTTCTGCTGGGTCAATATTTTAAGTGTAGATGACAATGCCCCAAATCGGAGTTCCAATCCAAATATGGTAATACAGCTTTTGAGAGGAAGTAGCAATTTTTAAGAACTCTGTTCTGCTAGTGTGTGTTTCTGAAGCATTCACATGTCAAAGCTGTGCTACAATTTTGCTGAAAAATTGCAGGTTTGTGCATGCATTTTTTTTTTTTTTTTTTTACATTTTACATCTTTGCTGCATCTTATATTGAGACAACTACAGGTTTTGAATAATTTTTCGTATCTAATATCTTTGCTGTATCTTACTGTAAAAGCAATCACAGGTCTTGAACATATTTTCACCCACTTTGTCCATAACTCTCAACCGTACCGAATTCCTCCGTATTTACCAGTTTTGAGGCCAAAATAATTGGGTGTCATGAATTTGGGTGGCATCTGCAATTCCGGATTTATGTTTATTTACAGTTTTAATTTATGGCTGAAAATCATCACCATCGCCAGTGTATCAGACTTGGAGACTAGGGCGGGAGGTTGAAACTGTGGGTGGTGAGTTTACTAATGTAGTTCTGTATTGGTCTGCCTATTTGACTATAACCCTTGTGTTGAAGTGGTGCACCTCCTGAAAATGCATATTGAAATTTTGAGGAGCGAAATGTTGCCGTATTACACAGGAATGTGTCTATTTAGTGGGCAGACGTGGCTGGTGGTGGTTTGCTGGGATGGCATAACAAAAACAGATATACCTGTTTTCCTTGTATGAGAAAACGTGATATGAGTAGTAGAAGTCAAACAGCAGGAAGGTTTACAAAGCCCAATAAAAGGAAGGCTTTACAGTAGCTTAGTCCATATTGGAGGAGTGGGGTTAAAAGTCAACTTGCAGCAAAGCCTTTCTACTTTCTAGAAGGCTACTCCCAATTTAAAAAGTAAGCTATCTTTGTACAGCTGTGTACATTTTGCTTTACTGAAGCCCTTTCTTTTTTTATGCGCTGTAGGAAGATTGAGAGGTCCCCAACCCATCGTTAATGTTTTTTTTTCTCCAAACATCTTTATTAAATTTTCGCATATGACAGACAGTCTTATATTTATATAAATGAAAAACGTACAAAATGATGCCACTTTAGTTGCAAACAGTTTACATCACAGACCCATTGAAACAACTGTAGTTGCAAACATTATACATCACTTCTAAACCATCCAGTCATTGTCAGTTAAGCATTATGTGGCTCATTCAATTCCTGCCTCTTAAACCTCGTTCTTTCTCTGCATATATTGTTCCCACAATTCCCATTTTTTCTTATGTAGTTTGTTCCATCCCTTTTCTAAAGATCCCAGTTCCAGTTGTTTTATCCCTGTTACTGTATTCGCTGCTTCTAGTAAAGTTGGTCTAGACTTTGGTTTCCTTTTTCTAGTAATTGCTTTTTTGGCAGCCACCATAATTAAACTCAGCAAGGCTTTACTATGTCTAGGCAATTCCAATTCTGTAGCATAACTCAAAAAAAAAAAACACCTCCCCAGTCAGTCCAATCTACTAACCCAGCATCTCCAACAGGGCAGTCTGCAGGGTTTCCCCTGAAGTCTGCCAGCTCATTACACTCCCAAAAAACATGATGTTCTTCATGTTTCACTGTTACGCAGTCATTACACTTGGGTTATCCTGCTGGCAGGCTACCCTCAGTCCGCCTGAATTCCAAAGTCTAGGTCCGGCATTGGTTGCTGTCGCCTCTTTCTGACGTCAGTGCACCAGGGGTATAAAAGATGCAGCCGACGCCATTTTCTTCAGTCTTTCTTGCTGCGCAGTGCTCGAAGCAGAAGCAGTTTGCAAGTGCCGGTCGGCCGACTCCTGAGATTTTCGTGTTCGAATTTCAGATCCGAAGTCTTCATTAAAAGCCAAGTACCCTGTTGGGGAAAACTTATTTCTTGCTCCAGACCGATGTCAGAAAAAGTTAATAATTGTATTTCATGTGGGAAGCAAATACCTCATAAGGACTTTCATTCTTACTATATTCCTTGCGTAGGCCTTGACCACGATGTTGCTAGTTGTCGGTTTTGTGCTAGATTTAACTAGCGCACTATTAAGCGGTACGATTTTGCATTTCACTATTTTGGCAGAAGATTTAATTACACGATGCCATCGGATAGCCATCCGACTACCGGAATTCACAAGAAACACAAAGAAAAAGAAAAGGGCAGGCATCCGAGGTCTAAAACCGATGACGAGGCTTCCTCTAAGCCAGTCGCCGGTTCACCGGTTCTCAGTGAG
The DNA here is from genome assembly GCF_019279795.1 of Protopterus annectens. NCBI lineage: Eukaryota > Metazoa > Chordata > Ceratodontiformes > Protopteridae > Protopterus > Protopterus annectens. Next base: position 567,042,854 of record NC_056736.1, read on the forward strand.
GTGCTTTTGCAGCCCCTGACACCCGCTACTGTGGACGCGCAGGCCGCTACAGACTCCCACGTGGAGTCGCCTATGCCGCTGGAAGCTCAAGGTATTGGACCTTCGGAAAGTATTCCCTCAGATGGGTCCAGAGCCGCTGAGCAGGCATCGGCTTCTGAGGGTGTTTTCAGACCTACTCTTTTATACATTAAAGCGACTCCAGTTACAAAGGCAAAGACTAAAGTACCTTTAAAGACAAAGAAACAAGTCTCATGGTCAGGCCTCTATGCCCAAAAAACAGATGCTCAAAATGGCCGAAGACTTAATGACTTTGATCAGGGGTTCCCATCCCCCCCCTCCTGATGAGGCCTAGGCAGGAGATAGAATATGAATCTTCAGATCAGGTTTCCATTTCTTCTGATTCCTCTTCTGATCAGGAATACTCTTTCTCCCTATGAGGATTCTGATGCTGAAGAATCTATCCCTTCAGCCTCTCCTCCTGAGGATTACTCTTTTGGGGAAACCTTGTATACCATGAGGGAACATTTCCACTGGGAAAGCCAAGATTATTCAGAATCTAAGAAAGGGCTCAGAGACTTCCTTTTACTCCCACAACACAGGCCCTTAACTAATCCACCTGTGTTAGACATTGTAGATGATGTATTTTCAGAGTACAGTCTGACTCTACTCCTTACCCTCCAGCTCCTGTTAAGCTGGACAGGTACCACAAAGTTCCTGACTCTCATAAATTCCTTTTCAAAAACCCTGCTGCTGACCCAGAAACTATCTCTCAGGGTCCCAAAGGGGTCAAGGCATCCACTGCAAAAAACCCTACCCCCTCTGACAGGGATTCTAGGGCACTGGACAGATGGGGGAAGAAGATTTACACCTCTGCTACCTTGGCTATAAGGGCTTTAAATTGTCAGTTTCATATGCTCAGATATCAGCAATATATTATGTCACTGCTTAAACAGAAAATGTTGATAAATTCTGAATGTGCAGAAAACAAAGAAATGCAGGATTTATTGCATGCAGCTGAGCAAGTTGGAAAGCATACTTTGCAATGTGGTTTTGATTCTTTGGAGGCCTCCTGCAGGGCCGCTGTTACGGGCTCTGTCATCAGGAGGCATGCTTGGTTAAAGGAACAAAATCTGCCTGACCATGTCAAAATGTCAAAGCAAAATTATTAGATGCTCCATTACAGCATGATACCTGGTTTGGTGTTAAAGCAGAGGAGGTTTTAAAGAAAATGGAGGACAAAGCTAAATCTATGCAAATGGTTAAGGATTTATTACAGGTACAGCCTCCAAGATTTAGCAAACACTGGCCTACAAAGAATTGGTCCTTTCCAGTGTCAGGCAGACCACAAAGAGGCAGATACAGACGCCCAGGAGGCAGATTCCAGCCCCAAGTTTCGTACAGATCTAAACAATGGGGTGCTTCTACCTCCAAAAGTGGAGAAGACAAATCACAGCCATACAGGAAACAGTCCCAATGATTTCCCCCTGCCTGCACCAAACATTTATCTTCTGGCAGCACCTTTAGGGGGAAAACTAGTGCTTTTTTCTCAAAATTGGCACATAACCCAGGACAAATGGGTCCTAGACATAGTTTCACAAGGCTACAAGTTTCACTTCCGTACCCTGCCAAGGAAAAACGGTTGGCCAGACCTGCCAAAACATCAATGGGCAGAGGCACAAAAACAAGTCTTATCCCTCATGGACATGAGGGTCATTCAACAAGTACCAGAGCAAGAGCAGGGACAAGGATTTTATTCAAGACTGTTCTTGGTACCAAGAAAGGACAAGACCTGGAGGCCAATACTTGACCTATCTATTCTAAACACATATCTGGATATACCAAAATTCAAAATGTTGACTCTACAGCAGCTTCTGCCCATGCTGGGCAAGAAGGCTTGGCTTGTGACTTTAGACCTAAAAGAGGCATACCTGCATGTCCCAATCAGGCAAACATGCAGAAGCTACCTCAGATTCAAAGCTGACTCAATGCACTACCAATTCTCTGCACTGTCCTTTGGCTCATCTACTGCACCCAGGGTCTTCACAAAGTGCCTGGCACCAGTAATTGCATTCTGCAGACAAAGAGGGAATACAAATATATCCTTACTTGGACGGCTGCCTCATTCAAGCAGAGAACAAGGACATTCTACTACAGCATCTGGCATTTGTAAAGAAATTTCTAACAGGCCTAGGGTACACAGTCAACGAAAAGAAATCAAAGCTAGTACCCTCTCAAGAGATAATATTCATGGGTGCAAGTTTAAATACAACTGCCCAGATGGCTTATCTCACGCCAGACAAAGGCAACTGACTACATATTTCAAACTGTTGGCAACAAAGGCCCAGTTATCTGCAAGAAAAATTCTGCAGGCTTTGGGCTTCATGGCATCCTGCATTCCATATGTGAGACTGCATATGAGGAAACTTCAATGGTACCTGAAAAGTGTTTGGGTTCAACATTGCCACAGCCTGGAAATAATAATTACCTTCATTCCCTGCCTGCAACAGGAGTTTCGATGGTGGGCGAAGGCTTGTCACCAGAACAAGGGACAGCCATTCACTTTACCCCCAGCCAGGCAGACATTAACAACGGATGCATCAGATTATGCCTGGGGGACCCACATGGCAGGAAGATGTATTCAAGGCACATGGTCCGCAAACCAAATGCATCTACATATCAATCAAAAAGAGATGCTAGCTGTTCAGAATGCCCTGACAGCCTTCAAGGACCTACTTCATCCGGGACAACTACTGATAAAGACAGACAACACCACGGTCATGTGGTATATAAACAAGCAGGGAGGCATTCATTCTTACCCCCTTTGCAGACTAGCCATGACTTTGTGGGACACAGCATTGACTTACCAAATACATCTGCAGGCACAATTCCTGCCAGGAAAGAAATACTCTGGCAGACGAACTAAGCAGAAACCTCATGGATCCCCACGAGTGGAAATTGGATCCACAAGTCTTCAGCATGATAACAAGGAAATGGGTATGCCCGGATATAGACCTATTTGCCTCTCCTCACAACTACCAACTAAAAAGATTCTGCACAAGGACTTATCACAGACAAGCATGGAAAGTGGACGCCCTATCTTTCAGCTGGAAAAGCTTAGCAATATATGCCTTTCCTCCACTGCCTCTCCTCCCCATGGTACTCCTAAAGGTCAGACAAGAGAAGCCAAAGATGATACTGATTGCCCCAGACTGGCCCCGCCAGTACTGGTATCCAGTCCTAAGCAACTTGTCTCAATGCCCGGCTTGGACCTTGCCTCACATACCTCATCTATTGTCCCAACAAAACAATCAGATCCTGCACAGCCAACTCAAGACCTTAAATCTGGCAGCAATGGAGGATAATGTAGTCATACAAAACGCACCACTCACTAAAGCTGTGATGGATGTTATTTTAGAGGCCAGAAGGCCCAGTACCAGAAAATCTTATGCTGGAAAATGGAAGAGATTCTGTGCCTGGAACCAGGCACAAGGAATTGAGACAGCTGTTCCAGATATTCCTCAGATTTTGCAATATTTAACTGAGATGCTGGACAAAGTCTTATCCTTTTCATCAATTAAAATTCATGCCTCTGCCATTTTGGCTCATTACAATACAGAGACACCAATCTTTTCACATCCTTTGTTAAGGCAGTACCTCAGAGGAGCCAAAAACTTAAGGCCTCCAAGGAGATCACCAATACCTGCATGGGACCTCAGTTATGTCTTGGAAAAACTCACCCTGCCTCCTTTTGTGCCAGCACTACAGCTGATATAAAGTTTTTATCATGGAAAACAGCTCTGCTCCTAGCAATAACCTCTGCAAGACGAGTCTCAGAGCTACAGGTGCTCATGGCTGTGGAACCTTTTATCATTTTTTTATCCAGAGAGGGTTTCTTTGAGGACAAACCCGACATTTATGTCCACTGTGGCCCTTAACCAAATTATTCATCTGCCTACTTCTTATCCAAACCCACAGAATAAGGGGGAGAGAATTCTGCATTCTTTGGACATACACAAACTGCTATGCTTCTACTTAAACAGAACCAAAGCTTTCAGAAAGACAGAGCAGCTACTAGTGGCATATGCTGCAGGATCACAAGGAAAGGCTATCTCAAAGCAGACTATTTCAAAGTGGGTAGGCCACTGCATTCGTTTCTGCTATTCACAACATGGCAAGCCAGTGCCTAAGGGCATTAGGCCACATTCAACCAGAGCAGCAGCCACTTCAGCAGCCTTCCTCAAGGGAGTACCAATCAAAGGCATTTTAGAGGCTGCTACCTGGAGTTCAATGCACAGCTTTACAAAGCACTATCATTTACCACTCTACTCTAAATCCAGGGCAGGTTTTGCCACTGCAGTTCTGCAGGGCCTCATAGCAGCTCCTAATGCTATTTACCTCCAGCCTCCCAATCATAGCTTTGGGATTCGACCCAAGTGTAATGACTGCAACAGTGAAACACGAAGAACATAGTACAGTTGTGTACACTTACCATAAATGTAGATGTTCGAGTGTATTCACTGTGCAGTCCAGGTTACCCACCCACCACCCACCATATCTTTTCTGAAACTTATCTGCACTTCTCTAATCTATACAACCTATGTGGTGTATTTGCTTGTAGATGAAGGTATAATATATTTTGGTGCATGCATGTTTTATTGGCATATTTGAAGCCTGCTCTTTTGGGGTCACCTGACATCTGGGGCAAGAAAAACTGAAGAAAATGGCGTTGGCTGCATCTTTTATACCCCTGGTGCACTGACGTCAGGGAAGAGGCAACAGCAACCGATGCCGGACCTAGACTTTGGAATTCAGGCTGACTGAGGGTAGCCTGCCAGCAGGATAACCCAAGTGTAATGACTGCAACAGTGAATACACTCTAACATCTACATTTACGGTAAGTGTACACAACTGTACTTTCCCAGCTACCTCTTTCTTGCCTGTCAAATCTCCAGCATTTGCTATCCACCCAAGGAAATATTCTTTGGAGTCTACTTGGAGCATAAAAATACCTATGTAAACACTTCCAGGCAAAGATCCTAAATATTCTAGACTTTGTTGCATATTTGGGAGATATACATATATCCCCCATTGTCTCTCTGTGAATTGCTTATCCAATCTCTCTTCCCAATCCTTTCTAAGCTCCTCTGATTGATTATTCTAATTGTTATGCAATATTTTATACACTTTACTAAGTATTCCTTTTTAATGGCAGCTTCTGTTCTAGATTCTGTTAAAAACTCTACCAGTGGCTGGTCTTTTACTTGAGCCCCCTATTTCTTTCTCTTTGCCTACACTCTTGATATCAATCCTTGATAGGGAAGGCAATCTCTTACTTGCAGTCAATATAAATTCTTGGCCTCTTCCCATTCTATTACCTTTCCCTTTCTAGTTATTTGTTCCCAATACCTTGGTTCCATTGCCAGTTTTCTCCAATAAATTCCAGCCCCCTCTTGCCTGTTATTTGTATCCCTGACTACAGTCATCCCCATCGGCAAAGTCTCTCTTCTCCATTCTCATGCTGGTTTGGTTCTTAGAATACTTCCTGCTATTTTATGAATATAATACTCTGTACATAGTCCTTTATGATGTGGTCACAGTCAAATCAGGATAAAGCTGGTACAGGTGTGGGCACAGTTTGCTTACCGATTTTTTTAAATAAAATCAGTATTTTCTTGAAATACTAACCCACATTTGACCTGAGGCCGAGTCCACATTAGCGAAACAAAGGCAGTGACTTGGGGTAGTGCAACTTGAAATGTAAATTCGGATATAGGTGTTTTCAGCCTGTTTTAAATATTCCATATCTTGCAAACTGTGTGTGTTTACCATCTGTTTTTTTTTTTCTGGACAGTCAAATATGGGGAGCTGTGCCTTATTTACCATTATTTAGTGACTTCAATCTTCATGTTGGTATCCCACAATTCCATTTGAGTGGGCTGGGTTGCATGATTATGTATGCAAATTTTGTTAAGTCAGCATCCCCGTTTTTAGCCAGTTGTACCTACTTTTTGGACTTTTTGTCCAGATTTTTGATGTTTCCAGGTTAAGAGGTATGCCTTTGTCATCTGTGAGACTGCAACTACTACTACTCCGCAACCCCACTTAATTATTCCAACTCCAGGATTGCTCCATTTATGGGATAGGCATTCACATCCTAGTCAGATAACATTTATTCATTCTGTTCAGAAAACAGTAATCTTGTCCTTGTCTCCAAACTGACATAATTTTCACTTTAGTATGTTTAAGTACAGGGATGTTTGGTACAAAGCATCTCACATGAGACATGCAGGAGATTACCCATCTGATTTCCAAGTAAATATGTTTAGGTAAAGGAGTGTTGGGTGCAAAGCTTCTTGCATGAGATGTACAGAAGAAGATTACCTGTCTGGAGTTCTTTTTTCCCCCCATTAGTTTCATATTTTTTCATCATACGCTTCTGAATTCACTGCCTATACTGGCATATACTTGGTTAATGTTTTTGATATGTATATAGTATAGCTGTGGTGCATCATTATAGTACTTTGTTTAGGTTCTTTGTATGTTGGCTAATTAGTAATCTTCATGTAAGCTACTTGTTTGGGTGTGAACTGCATCTGTAAACAGTCCATTGTGCATCACAGTACCTGCATGGTTAACAGATTATCTGTTGTCAGTTTTCATTCTTTTCCTCAGCTGTGGGATTCGGATCCGACTTGGCCATTACTTTAGCTCATTGCCACCAAAAAAAAACTCTCGAGCTCCTCCCTTAGCCATAATGCACCAACCTCTAACATACCTCTGATCCTGTTTGCTGCTTTCACGATTAGACATGATCATCTTGAGGGATTCATTAAAACAATAAGTATTTTTTAATTTGCCTTTTCAATTTTTCTTACATGTGAACTCTTCCTATTACACTACATGTAGTTCTTTCATACCATAGTTGGGATGGTTTGTTTAGTTTTTTTCTTTTTGCACTTTGTGAAATTCTTGATCACCATCTTTGGTATTACGCTTGCTCTTTCTCTCTTTCTTCCTTGATTTAAAAAAAAATGGCTTTCCTTATTATTATTATTTTTTTTTTTTTGTTAGTGTGTCAAAATGTCAGAAAAAGGCCCATCAGGTTTTAAGAAGTTCCAAAAGTGCAGGCACAAGTTGCCCTTGTCTGACGCTCACACTTTGTGTATATTGTTTGGGCGTGGACCACCTTCAACTTGATTGTACTATTTTCAAAAATTTTAATCCATGTGCAATTGCAGATAGGGAAAAAAAAACTTATTTTGAAAGGGTTACTTCCTACTTCTTTCTCAGAAGCTAGCTGGGGCTCAATCACCCACATCTAAATAAAAGGAGCCTTCCACTAAGTCTCCTAAATGTTTAGGATCCACTGCTCCATCATCCTTGGAGCTGCCAAAGAAAAAATATAAATTGGATCTGAAGAACGCTGTGGTTCTACCGGTGTCCGATCCGACGTAACCATCTGCGGGTCAAAGCACTCCAAATCCAAGACTCTTACCCAGAACCAGATACTCACCAAGTTTGGATCCGGTACCTTCCAGAGTATCTTTCCCCTTTTTGGAACGTCAGCACTCAAGTCCCCATTCCTAGCTTCCATTCTTCCAGTAGTTTGACTAAAGCCAATGTGGACAGAATGATCAGGAGATTTCTCTCAACACCAATACAGATGGGAGTTCTCCCGGTTCCTACCCCTTTGGGTCAGGAAGTCCATCTTTTCTATCACTTTGCCGATTTCAGTTCCTTCTCTAATATGACCAGTCATTTCAGTGCCCCTGGATCTGAGCCTTCCAGGTCCAACTGGTTCAGATCCGAAGATATTTTTATCTTCGGATCCACAACTCTATCTGAGTACACTGGCCGGATGTCTTTGGAGCTGGATGCGTCTCAGAGCCAAAACATCACTGTTGGATTTGAGGCATTAAGAGTTAATCCAGAGTTTTTGGAGCCATTTCTGCCCCTTGGAGCATCCGTATTGGACAGCTTAGCTCCAGTTTTTGCCTCAGGTGGATTGCTTTCAGGGCGGGGGGAACCGATGGGATAGAAGCCTGGCTTCTTGGCTCCATTGTCTTCCTTCTCCTGTGAGCGTTCTGCCTTTGTGGTAGTGAAGAGAGTGTGATCTGTTCCAGCAGGAGAGATGGATCCTACCCCTTGGATCTTCCTTCTGAATCTTGTGCGTCTTTGCAGCATGAGCCCCTTCATTCTACACCACAGGGACAACCAGCCCAAAATCTCCAGGTTACCCAGCAGGGTATTTCAGTCTCTTTTCCAATACTTCTCAGGTGCATCCCATAGAAATATCTAGGAAGAGAAAGTGTAAAAGGAGGCACTTAGACTCCCTTCAGGAGTCAATCACAGAGGATACTGATTTTAATGAAGGGGAAGGGGTCCTCAAGATCACCACCCAAAGCCATCTCCTTTGGAGACTTCCTTGAGATCCTTAAGCAGAGAGGGTGGTTGGTCCTCCGACAACACTTCACCAGAGGAATCTATATTCCTTGAGCCTTTTGGGGTTGGCCCGTCTACCTCCTGGGGTACTTCACCCGCCGATGAGCTCATTGACTTGATCTCTAGGCAGGTGTGGAAGGAGAATAATACAGTATCTTGGGGATGGGCTCAACTGTGTGTGATTTTGGCACCTCCTATAGGAAAGGAATATTGAAGCAAGGGGAGTGCCCATAGATGCCATGTTCATGGCAGTGGCCACCAGGAAGGAACTTGCTGAACAGAGTTCCTCTGTCCTGCCATGTAACAGGGAGTCTAGACAGATTTGGGAAGTGTGTGTATGCTTCGGCCACCTTTGCTCTCAGGTCACTGAACTACCTGGCACACTTTACTTAATTAAAAAAACTATCAGAATCTCTTTTTGGGTCCACTACTTGCTGAGGTTCAGGCGTCTGTGGCCTCACAGTTGGCATCTCTGCAATATATTTCATATTCATCCATGAGACTTGTATTTCATGCAACTGAAGGTGCCTCAAGGGCACTTCGGTTAGGAGGCATATCTGGATGCCCTTGTGTGATTTTTGTGGAGCCCTTAAAGTCCTTGTTTCAGTACACACTTTGATGGCAGTTCGGTTTTTAGCCCTAAAGTTAAGGGGACAGTCCAGGTGTGAACAGGATGGAAAGACTCTCTCTGTGGTGCAGTGGGTGTACATTTTTCAACCCCTCAAAGGACCTTTTCCAGAAAACAATGGGGAGGATTGAAACATGTGGTTCAAGAATTGCCAGGGTCCTTCCCAAGATCCATATGGAGATAGTTCCCTCACGGGCAGAGGAGGGAATTCAAATGGCAGACACCAGTCATGCAGCACAGGAGGCCCAATTGTCCACCTCTGGAGGTGATCGGGGGTAATTTTTCCCTGCACCAGAGAGCCTGGATAGACATCACAAAAGATACGTGGGTGTAGAGGATTATTTCCAGAGGTTATATAATTCTGTTTTCAGTTCCACCTCCATCTGTATGCACATTTCCCAATGTATACCCAGTCAGAAGAAAGATGCTGCACTAGAAATACAAAAGCTGGTTAAAAAATAAGTAGACCAAGAGGTCCCACCAGCCCAGATAGAATCTGGAACTTAACTCAAGATTCTTTTTAGTGCGAAATAAAATGGGACTGGAGACCACTTTTGGATCTCAGCATCTTGAACAAAACAGTTCGACACAGTTTTGGATAGTCACGGTTCAGTCCATTCTGCCCTTTTTGTGCAAAGATGACTGGTTGTGCTTGATAGACCTTCAGGATGCATACTTTCACATAAAAATGAACAGACAATCCAGAAGGTATTTACATTTCTGGCTGGGAGCCTGTCACTACCAGTTCAGAGTACTGCCCTTTGGCATCACCACTGCCCCCAGGGTGTTCAAATGCATGGCAGTAGTAGCAGTTCACTTGAGACTGCAGGGATTCTGAGTGTTTCCATACTTAGCTGTCTCATTATCACTGCAACCAGGCATCTACTAATAAGAACGCGGGATCAAGTACTCCAGACTTGCTGCCATCTGGGAATAACCATAAATTACAAGAAGTCTCGTTTAGAGCGGTCTCAAACATTGGAATTCATAGAAGCGTTTTTCACCATGGTATCCATGACCGCTTCTTTTCCTCTCTCGAGTACAAACTATCAGATTCCAGCTCAAGAAGATAATTCATAGTACCACAGTTTCAGTCCAGTTGATTCTTCAAGCTTTGGGGTCAATGTCCGTGACCATAATTTTAGTTCCTATAGCAAGATTTTCATATGAGAATTCTTGAATGGATGCGGGCAACTCAATGGTCGATTCTTTTATCAACACATGCCAGCCCAAATCAATCAGTCAGAATCACTGAAGCATGCAAAAGATATCTTTGGCAGTGAATTCGATCAGATCAGGTTTTACAAGGCTGTCCTTTCATTCTCTCTCTCTATAGTGACCACAGACACTTCCAAGATTGAGCGGGGGTGGCACCTCTTGGGGAAAACAGTCCAAGGCACTTGGTTCCCTGAAGAGGCCAATGTGTGAATATCAATGTCCTGGAAATGAGAGCAGTGATGTTAGAATTGCAGGCCTTCCAAAACTGCTCTCCTTTCGGGAGACATGTGATTCAGATGGACAACATGTCATAGTTTGGTACATCAGCAAACAAGGGGGAACCAAATCTTAATCCTTGTGTCAAGAAGCCTTCAGAGTATGGCAGTGGGTGATCTATTCCAACTGCTGTCAGATAACGCACATTCGGGGAAGTCCAACATGGTAGACAAATTGAGCATGTCCAGTTTGCTACCTCACGAGTGGTTCCTCAACATGAAAGTGGCAGAAATGATTTTCTGATAATGGGGCCAGCCTTGCTGCATTCTTTTTGCATCTTCCCTATACAAGTGCTGCAGCTTCTTTGCCATAATCCCTACCCTAGGGAAATCACAGAGGGATGCTCTGCTCCACAATTCCGCCCCCCCACCCCCACAGTTTTCCTCTGTGCCTATCCTCCAACTCCTCTAATTCCCAAATTTCTGCAGAAAGTTGCCTGGTTGAAGAGCAAAGTCATCCTCATTGCACCTTACTGGCCTTGGTAGATTTCGTTCCCCTTCCTTTGGCCTCCTCTCCTTTACCCACCATGGATTCTGGATCCAGTTCCAGACCTGCTGTCTGCTCCGACAGACATGACTCATCTGGATATCTCAAACCTCAGTGTGGTTTCTCCAGTTCCTTTAATAGCCAGACAACCAATTCTCTCTTCACCTGTCTGACATATAGTTGAGCCTTCCCATTAGGCTTCTACAAGAAAACTTTACAGAAGTAAATGGAAAAGGTTTGTTTTTTTGTGCACATCAGCAACATATTGAACCCTTCCTTCTCAGGCCCTGTACAAAATCCTTGAATTTTTGGCAATGATTTTTAATGAAGGAGCTAGCTCCCCAGCGATTAGAGTTGACTTAGCAGCAATCTCTAACTTTCATATTGGATTTGAGAATTTTTCCTTGGCTTCATCTTAGCTTTGTAAGACCTTTTTGAGAGGCACCCTCCTGCTGAGACCTAAAGACAGTTCTCCACCATGGGATTTAAATTTGGTACTGCAGACCTTAATTCATTCCCCCTTTTGAACCAGCAGCAAAAAATCCTGAATTGGAAATCTTTCTAGTGGCCGTTACCTCTGCTAGAAGAATTTCAGAACTTGAAGCATTGTCTTCTAAACCTCCCTACTTGATTTTTCATAGGGATAGAGTCACATTACGTACCAACCCAACTTTCCTTCTTAAGGTGGTGTCAGAATCCAATATTAACCAGTCTATTAATCTGCCAGTCCTCTTTCTTAAATTTGCAAACAAAGGTGAGCATGTGTTGCATTTATTGGATGTTCACCGACAGTTATATTTTTTCTTGCATAGAAGAAAATAAATTAGGAAGACAGATCAATTATTTGTGCCCTTCGCAGATTCTAAATTGGGCAAATCAGTTGCAAAGGTAACTTTAGCCAGATGGCTGATGGATTGCATATCATTTGTCTACAAGAAGTTTGGTGTATCCTTTCCAAAACCTTTAATAGCCCATTCAACTAGGTCCATGGCATCATCTTCAGTGTTTCTATCTAGGGTTTCCATGGACAACATATGTGCAACTGCAACTTTGATCTGGTCTCGGGGGAAAAGCAGCCTTTGGCTCAGCTATGGTCAGGAATATCCTTCCTTAGAGTCCGCACATGATTTTAGATAGCTGGGGACTCTGTCCCAGCAGTTGAGGAAAGAAAGAAAATTGATCTCAGATGAAAAAAGATAAAAGATATGTACTTACCGTAATGTTCCAGCTGTGTTGTCAATTTTCATTCTTCCTCAGATTCCCACTCGCCAACCCCCAACCTTTTTCACAGTTGACGTCTGGAAGAATGAGAGCCTATTGTGACATCACTGTCCCTCATATTGAGATCCAGGTATGGCTTTCAGGTGTCAGGATTATTATATTAGTACTTTCTACTTTATTTGAAGCGGCAAACAAGATCTGAGGTATGTTAGGGGTTGGTGCACTGTGGGTAAGGGAGGAGCTCAAGTGTTTTTTTTGTGACCACGAGCAAAAGTAACTACCGAGTCATATCAGAACCCAACAGTTGAGGAAGAATGAAAATGGACAACAGTGATGGAATGTTATGGTAAGTATATAACCTTTTTTTTTTTAATACACAAGTACATATATTTATATGTGTGTATTTTATATATGTATATATATATATATATATATATATATATATATATATATATATATATGTGTGTGTGTGTTTGTATGTTACTATATTTTACATAAGTCTTTAGTAGTTTGTAGTAGTTCGTAGGTGAGTGCTAGGCTCACTGCTCTGATGGGCCATTTTAAGCCTAGCCAATAACCCAAGGTCAGAATCAAAACCTGCATCCTGTGTCTGTTAGGTGAAGACCTTAACCATTATCTGAACCTACATCCCTAAAAATTATTTATCATAGGCAAGTACTAGGCTAGTTGCCTTTGTGGGCCGTTTTGAGTCTAGCCAGTTTATATTTCAAAGGTGAGACTCCGACATCGCACCTAGTGTCTGTGAGGTAAGGACCTTAACCATTAATACCAACCCCCAAACCCCTCCATTGAAATGTCCTGACAGGGAATTTAACCCAGGCTGAAGTGGTGAGTGCACCAAAATCCTAACCACTAGACAACCAGGGATCCCACGGTAATACTGAGAATATTGAATTAAAGTTTTAACAGAGAATCTGATTTTAGGGGGTCAGTGCTACCCATTTTTAGTTTACTTATGCAAGTTACTAGCATTCATGAGCCTTTTCCCACCTGTTCTCTCTCTCTCTCACTCTCATATACAAATCTTTAAGGAGAAAATGCGGTTTCTGTGAAGGGGTTCAGTTTTTGTCTTCATTTTTCCTTTTGTAATTTTCTTAACTTATTCCTTGTTGCTTGTACCTTTGTTGTTCTTTTCCAGCATGTACCTTGAGTGTTTTCAAAAAAATTCTGCAATATCACTTGCTCACGGTAAATATATTGATTTTCTTTAGTTGACCTTAATTTGCTGCAGACATTATCATTGTCATTTTCTTGGCTTCCCAGCCTTCAGCATTCTGGAGATTTCTGTTTTTGCCTCCCTAGTGCAATGTTTCTTCGTATTTTTTGTTCTTTTCCTGACTTGGCACCATCAAGTTTATCACGGCGTTTATCCAATATTTCATTTTGCCCTGCTGCCATTTGAGCTGATGCATCTAATTTGCACTTTGCCTGAGTTTGTATGTCCTGGCAAAATTGTTTGTTGTACAGAACACTGCTGCAGCATACACAGCCACTTCTCTGCCCTTTTTATAAACAAGATGCATCTTTATTAAATTACCACTTATGACATAGACAATTGTACATTTATATAAATGAAAACAAACCATATTGACGTAGTCCCAGTTGCAAGTCACAGACCATATTGACATTACCTTAGTTGCAAACCTTATACATCACGTATCTATCCAATCATTGTCAAACATTACATAGCTCATTCATAATGTCCTGCCTTCTCTTAAACCTCATTCCTCCCCTGTATGTATTGTTCCCACAGTTCCCATTCTTTCCTATGTAATTTGCTCCTCCCTTTTTCTAAAGATCTCATTTCCAGTTGTTTTATCTCTGTTATTCTATTCACTACTTCTAGTACAGTTGGTTTATTCTTTCATTTCCATTTTCTAGTAATTGCTTTTTTGGCAGCCACCTTAGACTCAGCAAGGCCTTACTATGTTTAGGCAATTCCAATTCTGCATCATAGCTCTGAAAAATCATTTCCCTAGTTACACCAACTTGCTCACCCAGTATTTCTCACATAATAGTCTGCAGGAATCTTTAAAGTCTGCCAATTCTACCTGAAGGAAAATTCTCTGGAGTCTACTTGGGGTATAAAAATACCTATGTAAATGTTTTCAAGCAAAAATCCTGCGTCTTCTAGATTTTGTTGCATGTTTGGGAGACTAACATATATCCCCCATTGTTTCTTTGTGAATTGCTTGTCCAGTCTCTCTCCTCAATCCTTTTTAACCTCCTCTGATCGATTCTTATAGTTGTGCAATATTTTGAATGCTCTACTTTCTTTTTTTCACAGCAACTTCTGTTCTAGATTCTACTTAAAACTCTACCAGTGCTGGTCTTTCATTTAGGACACCCACCCCTATTTCTTTCTCTTTGCCTGTACTCTGATATCAATCCTTAATAGGGAAGGCAATCTCTAACCTGCAGTCCAAATAACTTCTTGTCATCTCCCCATTCTATTACCTTTCCCTGTCTAGTTATTTGCTCCCAATACCTTGGATCCTTTGCCATTTTTCTCCAATAAATTCCAGTGCCCTCGTGCCTATTGTCTGTATCCCTAGTTGCAGCCATCCCTATTGATAGATTCTCCTTTCTCCATTCTCGTGTAGGCTTAGTTAGAATACTTTCTGCTGTTTTTATAAATATAGTATTCTGTATGATGATTGTTATTCTCCTTAAAGGTCTGCATCCAAAATCCCAGTCTCCCCTTGTCTCTTGTTTTCCCCATTTCATCATCATCATCATCATCCCTTTCCACTTTAATTATAGGTTTCTGCTTGTGCTGTATATGGAAGTCTGAATTGTGTTGCACTGAAATACCACTTCAAATCAGGCAATCCAAGTCCATTTTATTCTACTGGAAGAATCAGCTTATCCCACTTGACTCTTGCCATCTTCCCCTCCCAGATAAAATCCTTCAGCTTGCTATCCACAACTTCTGCTCCGGCTGATAAAAGTATGCCTGACCTGTGTATAAGAGAACAATTACTTTCGGCTTTTCCCAGTTAGGGGTCGCCACAGCGGATCTGTCCGCTCATGATTGGCAGTGGAGTTTTACAGTGTCGAGTTGCCAGCCTGACGCCCAACCTTCCACAGAAGGTACACACACACGCACGCACTCACGCCTAGGGCCAATTTAGAGTGTCCAATCCACCTACAGCATGTCTTTGGGATATGGGCGGAAACTGGAGCACCCGCAGGAAACCCACAGGGAGGACATGTAGAGACTGCACAGAAGGCACCCCAGCCAAGGATCGAACCAGAGAAAAACATTTTATTTTTTTGTATCTTGCTATCCATATCCATGTAACAGATCTTCCAGTTTCTCAGTTTTTATATTGTCTTTTCTTTGGTCTCTTCCCACATATCCTTAGCTGCCACACCAGAATAATTTTTAATCCATACTTCTAAATACTTCATTTTATCATGTCCCCCATAAGTATGGATATTGCTGAACTAATTTATGTGTGGGTGCATAATTTACCTCTATTACTTTTGTTTTTGTTTTAGCTTCATTAATTTTGTACCCTGAAAAGATTGAAACTGTCTCAAAATGTTCAACAACACTGTAATGTCCTTTTCTGATTTTATCAGGTGTAAAATATCTGTCAGTAGAGCCAGCTTTTCTTGGCTACCATACCAATTATATCCTTGAATTTGAGCCCCTTATTTTTCTTTGCCAATGGTTCTAAATATAATGCAAATAAAGGAGAAAGAAGACACCCCTGGCTGGTTCCTCTGCTCAAGCAGAAATTATCAGAGAGGACCCCACCCATTTTACATTTTGTTTCCAATCCCTCATATATCCTCCTAATCAACCTTATATCAGAATTCAAATGCTTCCATTGCCCTACTCATAAATTCCCAGCTTACTCTGTCAAGTGCTTTCTCTGCATAAAGACATGTCAACAACAGTGGTATTTTCTGCTTCCTTCTGGATCATCAAAGTTCTTTTAATGCTGTCAAAAGTTTGCCTCCTTTCCACAAAACCACATTTATCCATATCTTATCAATTTTGGCATTGTCTTCGCCATTCTTTCAGCTATTGTACATATAAACCCTTTATAATCATGATTTAGTATTGAAATGAGCTTGTATGAAGCCGGATCTGATGGATCTTTACTCTCTTTAGGTATTACAGCTACCACTGCTTTCCTCCAGGATGTCGGTACTTCTCTTAAAATACTGTTAAACAAAACCTTCCATATCTTTCAGATGTCCTTCAAGGATGCATCTGCAGTCCTTACAAATGGGTTGTCCTGTCGTCAGGCAGCCCTTTGGTCGGCCGGATTCCAAAGTCTGGGTCTGGCCTCGGCTGATGTCGCACTTCACCCGAGGTCATAGCTGCAGTTCTTCGGGTATAAAGGTATCAGCCGACGCCATTTTCCTCAGTCTTTCTTGCCGCGTGGCACCCGAAGCAGAAGCTGTTCGCAAGTGCCGGTTGGTCAGAACCAGAGATTACTACTACCGAAGACTTCTAAAAAGCTAAGTACCCCGTTGGGGACTCTTTCTTGCCTCAGCCGATGTCAGAAAAAGTGAATAACTGTTTAACTTGTGGGAAACAAATACCTCATAAAGATTTCCACTCTTACTGCTTACCTTGTTTAGGCCCAGACCACGACGTAGCAGCTTGTCTAGCCTGTGCTTCTTTCAACCGACGGACGCTTAGACGTCGGTTGGAATTTGCTGAGGAGTTTTTCGGCTCCGCTTTTGCTTACATTATGCCGTCGGATACTCCGACTACGCAAATATCTAAAAAACGCAAGGAAAAGGACCGACACTCACGGTCCGCGGTTTCGGCCGAAACCGCGGTTAGGCCAACCGCGACTGTCTCGGTTTCGGCTGAAACCGAGTCCACGGTTCTTCCTTCGGCCGAAAGCTTACCTCCTACCGAGGCCTCATCCAGCATGGCTGAATCTGCTACTGAAATCCCACCTGCTCTTGCAGGTTCACAGGATTTATCGGATACTATCCCTTTGGATATTTCTACCCCTGCACGTGGAGCTGCTAGGCCACCTGCATCCATGTCGATTAAGGCCTTTGCCAGGGCTAAAGCAGCAAAATCTACCAAAACTGTGCCTGCTAAGACCCCCTCTCACAGGCCTAGCTCTAGTTCACAAATGCTTAGTCTGGCAGAGGATCTCATTTCTTTGATCCGGGGATCCCAACCTCACCCAGACAGGGCCTCTCACCCACCTCCAGAGAAGAGGCCTAGAGTAGAGCCCCCTGAGCCAGTTTCTTCAGATGACTCCTCTGATGAATCAGATAATTCAAACCCTCCAGAGGGCCCTTTCTCTCCTTATGAAGACTCTGATGCAGAAGAGTCCATTCCTTCTGCCTCTCCGCCTGAGGAATTTTCTTTTGGGGAAACCTTGCATGCTATTAGGGAACAATTTCAATGGCAGGGCCAGGATTTTTCAGACTCTAGGAAAAGGCTTAGAACCTTTTTGCATTTGCCACAGCATAGGCCTTTAGCCATTCCTTCAGTACTTACTGTTGTGGATGATGCATTTAATGATGCTTGTACTGCTCCTGATTCTCTTCCTCCGGCCCCTGCTAAGCCCGAAAGGTACTACAGGGTTCCGGACACACATTATCATTTGTATAAGGCTCCCTTTGCAGATCCCGAAACTATCTCCCAGGGACCCAAGGCTGTAGCAGCTACCTCTGCCAAAAAAACCCTCCCCTCTGAAAGGGAATCTAGGGCCTTAGAGAGATGGGGTAAAAAAGTTTACACTTCTGCTACTCTTTCAGCTAGGGCCTTGAACTGTCAATTCCACATGATACAGTATCAGGAATTTATGTTAGACCAGTTAACTAAAAAACTGTTCTCGGATGAACCATTAGACAAAAAAATTGTTCAGGAAATGGTACATAACATTCAGCAGGTCAGTAATCATTCCTTAAAATGCGGCTATGATGCACTGGAGGCTTCCTTTAGATCAGCCATGACTGGTACAGTGATCAGAAGACATGCATGGTTAAAAGAGCAGTCCTTACCAGACCATGTTAAATCAAAGCTCCTAGATGCTCCCATGGATAAGCTCAATTTGTTTGGCTCCCCTGCACAGCAGGTGCTGAAGAAGGTGGAAGAGAAAGCGAAATCTGTACAGACAGTCAAGGATTTCTTGCAGGTCCAGCCCCCAAGGTTTAGCAGGAACTGGCCTTCCAAGAATTGGTCCTTTCCAGACACCTCCAGAGCTCAGAGAGGCAGGAATAGGCGCTCAAGAGGCAGGGGTCAATCCAGAGGTGCCTACAGGGGACGTCAGTGGCAGGCTAACAACCAGCGAGGTACAGCCACAGATCCAGCCACCACCACTTCCACAGGACAATCACAGTGACTTGGCTCTGGCGCCGCCTACCAGGAAACAACTAGAAGCACCCTTAGGCGGGAAGCTAGCCTTATTTTCAGTAAACTGGCATTACATCACAGGAGACAAATGGATTTTACAGACAATAGACCAAGGTTACAGGTTTCACTTCCATACTCTACCAAGGAAGAGAGGAATGCCAAACCTACCTCCAAATCAGAAGACAGAAGCTCTAAAACAAATAACTCACTTACTAAGGATGAGAGCTGTAGAAAGGGTACCATCTGTGGAACAAGGGCAAGGATTTTACTCAAGACTATTCCTGGTACCAAGAAAAGAAAACCAATGGAGACCTATTCTCGACCTGTCCGCTTTAAACACCTACCTCATTGTTCCAAAATTCAAAATGCTGACCCTACAGCAACTTCTTCCCATGCTGGGCAAGGAGTCTTGGCTGGTAACTCTAGATCTCAAGGAGGCATACCTGCACGTCCCCATACGACCAAATTGCAGAAGATACCTCAGATTTCTTGCAGGATCAGAGCATTATCAATTCTCAGCATTGCCCTTTGGCTTATCTACTGCGCCCAGAGTATTCACGAAATGCCTGGCATCAGTAATTGCTCATTGCAGGCTTCAGGGAATTCAAATCTACCCTTACCTGGACGACTACCTGTTACAAGCGGACAACAAAAACAAATTAACAAAAGACTTGAAAAGGGTCATTCATCTACTGCAAGCCCTGGGATACACAGTCAATATAAAAAAGTCAAGGCTGATACCATCCCAAAGGATAACCTTCTTGGGTGCAGAGCTGGACACATCAAAACAAATGGCATTCCTAACAGTAGAAAAACAGGAGCAACTCCCTCTCTACTTCATGGCATTAACAAAGCAGAACCAGCTAACAGCAAGAAAGGTCCTACAAGCCCTGGGTTACATGGCATCCTGCATAATATTGATTCCACATGCCAGACTACATATGAGAAAGTTACAGTGGTACCTAAGGAATTTATGGTCTCAGCACAAGCACAGCCTAGAAACCCAAATTCCAATAATTCCATGCCTGAAGCAAGAATTCCAATGGTGTGGGCTCAGGCCTGTCAATCAAACAAAGGACTGCCCTTCCACAGCACTCAACCAAGCCAGACCATCACAACGGACGCCTCAGACCTCGGTTGGGGGGCGCACATGCTGGACAAGTGCATACAAGGCTTATGGACTCAAGACCACCTGCACATAAATCAAAAGGAAATGCTGGCAGTAAAACTGGCGATTCAGACATTCAGACCATTTCTTCGACAGGGTCCACTGTTGATAAGGACGGACAACACCACAGTTATGTGGTACATCAACAAACAGGGAGGCACACATTCATACCCTCTATGCCGGATGGCAATGGACCTCTGGAATGTGGCCCTGAGCTTCAACATTCAGTTACAAGCAATTTTTGTGCCAGGAAAAGAAAATATACTAGCAGACATCCTAAGCAGAACTACCACGGATGCCCACGAATGGATGCTGCATCCGGACATCTTCAAAACCATTACAGGGAAATGGGGACTACCAGAAATAGACTTATTTGCATCCCCACACAATCACCAACTGAAAAAATTCTGCACGAGGACGTACCACCCACTTGCTTGGAAAGTGGACTCCCTATCTTTCAGTTGGAAAAACCTGACAGCATATGCATTCCCACCTCTTCCTTTGATGCACAAGGTGCTATTGAAGATCAAAGAAGACCGTCCAAGGATCATCCTGATAGCTCCAGACTGGCCAAGGCAACATTGGTACCCATTACTGAGGAGTATGTCTCGGGAACAAATATGGCCTCTGCCCCTAGTTCCCTTACTGTTAACACAGAACAACTTCAAAACCCTGCATCCAAACCTGAAAACACTGCAGTTGGCTGCCTGGAACATTGCTTAAGACAAAATAACCCAGATTTATCTCAAAGGGTTAAAGACATTATCTTGGAGGCTCGCAGACCCTCAACAAGAAAAAAATATTCGGCAAAATGGAAAAGATATCTCATTTGGAGTACTGCAAAAGGAGAAAATGTGTCACTGGTAAACATAGCTAACATCCTGGAATACTTGGCAGAGCTCTTCCACAATGGCCTGTCCTATTCTTCCATTAAGATTCATGCATCAGCTATTTCAGCAGAATACAACTTGGATCCTCCAGTCTTCTCACATCCTCTGCTCAGGCAGTTTCTGAGAGGAATTAAAAATGTAAAACCACCTAGGAAGCCACCATTGCCAGCATGGGACTTGAACTTTGTGCTAGAAAAGTTGACACTCCCTCCTTTCGAGCCAGCAGCAACAGCAGAATTACAGTACTTATCATGGAAAACTGCTTTCGTGCTTGCAATCACTTCAGCAAGAAGGGTTTCTGAACTACAGGCATTAATGGCAGTACAGCCCTTCCTGATCTTCCATCAAGATAGAGTGTCCATGAGAACTAATCCTACTTTTATGCCAAAGGTGGTCTCTAGGGTATCTTTAAACCAAGCTATCCACCTGCCTACATTCTTCCCCAACCCACAGAACAGGGAAGAAAGACTGTTGCATACCTTGGATGTACATAGACAATTACGCTACTACCTGGACAGGACCAAGAGCAACAGAAAAACTGACCAGCTACTGGTAGCATATGCAACAGGAATGGAAGGAAAAGCAATTTCAAAACAGACAGTCTCTAAGTGGATAGGAAATTGCATTAGATTTTGTTACTCTTACCATGGGAAGAAAACTCCAGAAAACATCAGACCTCACTCTACAAGGGCTACAGCCACTACCACAGCTTTTTTAGGAGGAGTGGCTACCAAAGACATTTTAGAGGCTGCTACTTGGAGCTCCGTGCATACATTTGCCAAGCATTATAATTTACCCTTATACTCCAGATCCCGAGCAGGTTTTGCCACTGCTGTTTTGCAAGGGATCTTAACTACACCATAATCTTATTACTCCTCCTCTCCCAGTTTGGCTATGGTATTCTACCCATTTGTAAGGACTGCAGATGCATCCTTGAAGGACATAGTACAGTTTTGTACCTACCATAAATGTAGATGTCCGAGAGGCATGCATCTGCAGTCAGGATTACCCATCCTCCTTCCCCTCTGTGGTACTCCTAGGGTATTTGCCCATCTTGTAGCTAGCTGGGGGAATCTATTATGGTGTATTTGTTTGTGTATATGTACATACATGCTTATTTTTTGTTTGCTCTCTACTATTTGGAACCATTTGCATTTATCCAAATTTAGCCTTCCTAGAGGGCACCTGGCATCTGGGGCAAGAAACACTGAGGAAAATGGCATCGGCTGATACCTTTATACCCGAAGAACTGCAGCTATGACGTCGGGTGAAGTGCGACATCAGCCGAGGCCAGACCCAGACTTTGGAATCCGGCCGACCGAAGGGCTGCCTGACGACAGGACAACCCATTTGTAAGGACTGCAGATGCATGCCTCTCGGACATCTACATTTATGGTAGGTACAAAACTGTACTTTTTTTCTCTCCTAGCTTCCAAACTTCCACAGGAATATCATCTATACCTGGGGACATTCCTGTAGATTGGTTATACATCTCCATTTTATTGGTTATACATCACCATTTTATCTCATCTCCTCCTGTTCTATTAGTAATTGAGCCTCATCTACCTCTAACCTTGGCATATTTAATTCTTCCGTAAACTTTTCCATTTGTACCTTTTCTTGATTTTCACATTTCTCTGCTTTATACAGACTTTCATAGAATTTCAAAAATATTTCTAATACATCTATAGGATCTCTTGTTATCCTCCTTGTTATAGACTTCCTAAGCTTGGTTACGGCCCTTTCTACTTTTGCCTGAGTCGTCGTCCTAAAAGTTGCATAACAGCAATCTTTCTTAACTCATGCATATTATCGAGGTAATCCCTTATTTTCTGTTTAGCATTCTGCAGCTGCTTCTCTTCTTCTGTGGGATTCCTCCTATTCTGCAATACTTTAACATTTGTCAGTCCCTGTAAATAATTATTGTTACTACTTAACCATATCTCCCGTTGTTTTATTTCCACCCTGTTTTTAAAAATCCACTTTAATTTTATCCCACTCCCTATCTATATTTTCAGAAGAAATTTCTTAGTTATCTAATA
Source organism: Protopterus annectens (assembly GCF_019279795.1). NCBI lineage: Eukaryota > Metazoa > Chordata > Ceratodontiformes > Protopteridae > Protopterus > Protopterus annectens. Next base: position 567,065,592 of record NC_056736.1, read on the forward strand.
GCTCTTGAATAATTTCCACTACCCATTTCTTAAATTCCTGCCTTTTACAGATAGCTGGGAAAGCACCAGTGTCTCCTTTTTATTTCATTACTCTTGTCTTTTTATTTAGTTATTATTGGTGCATGATCTGAAATAGTTAATTGGGTATATATCAAGACCTTCAATTAAATGCCCATGTTCCTGTGAAATGCAAATTTTCGCTAGCCTAGCCCAGTTTTTGTATTTTGGGGAATAATAGTACCCCAATAGAGTCTACCTCCCTAATACCTATATCACCCGCTCTTTCCCCCTCATCTTACTTAAAATACCCACCTTTCCTTTACTGTCTATCCCTGCACTCTATTTCCACTAGCTAATCTACCTCTTACTCCCTTCTTCTCATCTTGTAAATATTCTTTACTCTCATCTACCTATGTCAGTTTCTATTCTGCAGGTTTGGTTTGTACTATTACATGTTTATGCATCTACTCTGGTCATCCATGTTAAATATTATAACACTGGTAACCTTATGTCTGTATTTTACTATGCAAGATTGCTTTGATCCTCCGTAAGAAAATGCGGCCTTTAAATCTTTGATTTATATTTTTATGTCCTATTCTATGGATACTACACAATATAAAAATATACAATTTTAGACTTAATGTATTTCTTGTATTTTTTGTATACTTTGTATTTTTGCTTTGTTGTATTTGCTAATTGCCTCTGGAACTTTTCTCCCTGGGCCTCCACAGAAAATTGACTCTCCCCAGACAGACTTTCCCAGTAAACAAATGTTAAATATGTAAATTCACTCTGAATTCACATCTTCCATGCCAAACGTTTTCATAAATTGCTTCAAAAATCTACCTTCCTTTGTTATATTTTCCCTTCTGGGCCCTCCAGACTTCACTGTTGCAAATCATATTCCAGTCCCCACTTATAAATAATATTCCTTGCTGAAAGCCGATTATTTCTCCCAGAATTTTCTTAAGCTCCATTATAGCAGATTATGTGAAATCTAAATATATGTCAGTGTAATCCTCATCACTTGCCAGTACCACCTTAGTACAGCAAATCTACAATTATCATCTTTTTTATCCTCTTCTATCACTATTGGAGCTCCTCTTGCAATTAATGTAAGTACTCCTGTTTTCCTTTGCTCCAGGTGTTCCACTTAATAGCCTTCATGAAAACCTTTCTTTATCAAATTCACATGTTCAGTTCTTTCCAAGTGAGTCTCCTGTAGCATAGCTATTTGCACTCTGCATTTTTTTAATATAGTTCAGTACTCTCTTTTTTGTATTTATCTATGAGAGCGTTGACATTTAATGACATAAAGCATCGTTGTCTTAAAAAGTTATTATTCCCACCTTTTATGAATATGTAAAACAGCTTTTTTTGTTAAATGTCTAGTTCTACCTTTTATGTTACATGCATACACTGTTTGGCAGGTTGATATTTTATACACTTGTTTCTTGTCATATCCATTTTGAGCCTATGTCGCATTTTACATCGCTTTTTGTTTTATTGAAAGTCCTTGAACAATAAAAAAAACACCCCAATACCCCTAAAACCTATTAACTTAATAGTAATGTACAAAACTATTTACATTTTCAAATGTTGAAGTTTTACCCTCGTGATAGGAACAAATGTTCCAAACTGACAGCCACATTCACAGGCTTGAGTTAACCTAAAGGAAAGGTTATCCATGCAAAGATCCATAGTGCAGCCTGGGCTTCTACTAAATGCTGTCTGGTTTTGTGTTATCTTTCTCTGTCAGCTGGGAAAACACTGGAATGCTTTCAGAGGTCATAATCTCCTAGCGATTTCTCTTTAGCAGATTGTCTCCTAGAGACATTAGAATCAGTTACAAAATTGCTAATCGTATATTCATTTACTAGAAAAGAAGCCTTATTATAATCAATATTCTTTTTCATTTACTTGCTTTCTTTTAAAACTTGTTACTAGATCAAGCTAAGTGCCTTAATCCAGTCCTTCCCATATGCAGGAATGAGAAAAAGCACACAAATTTTTCTTTTGTCTTGCTCTTTTAACCAGATTTTTTTAGCATTGCAGTGCGTACATTTCTTAAAACTGAACAAGGAGAAAGAGAAGGGAGAAAAAAAACAGGAAGACATTTATATTAGTATCCCCATTGCACTTAAAAATTACCATTAAGAAAAAAATTTGTTTTACTAAGTTAATTTTCTCCTTCCTCTTCCCCACTCCGAAGTATTTTTCTAAACATTAATGACATGAAGTAGGGCATATACTTTAGAGTCCCCCTACAGGTTTAACAAAGTAGAAAAAAAGTTCAGTATTTCCAAATTTGTTCTGCTGTGTTTCACAAATATATAATTATTGCTTTGTAATCCCATATTTGTCAATTTCCAAATTATTGGTTTTATTCATGTTGATCTCCATCTCCCGAATCCTGTCTCTGCTTAATTTCCAACATACTGTTGATTCTTCTAGTTGATTATTGTGTTTTTTTCCTTCATTCGAGCATTTTCCATTGAAACATTGAAAAAGGTTTCACTGGCACAGTCTGTGTTCTTTATTACCGAAAGAACAAGAAGTAGAATCTCCAGTTTCATAGCTCACCTTTTATTGGACAAACTTTTGTATTTCCTCCTTAGCATGTACTTCATCAAAAAATAATTTTGTCCCACCAAGGAAAATATTTTGAAGATAGCTAGATACAGCAGTTTGAATCTCGCTCCTGCTTTTTGACATTCCTTGAATAATGGATTAAATGTACTCCTCTTCTGCCTGGTGTACAGTTTAGTCATTCTACACAGTCTGCTGCCTCTCACTTTTAGTACTTTGTCAGTATGCCAAATTTTGTCAGAAGCAACTCCTTCTGCTAGTAAAATTGCATCTTTACTACTAAAGATTTAGGTTGCTTTCTCATAGTCAGGTTTGGAGCATACACACAATGTGGCATTTCATTTAGCAATTCCTGTTATGGCATACCTGTCCAGTTGCTTATTTGTGCTTTCATAAAATTTATTTATTTAATTTATTTTACATTTGTTTACTGGGACAGTCCGACTGGATATTTGTCCATTTTCAGCAGAGGCCTGGGGAGAAAAACTCCAATTAAACAAATTACAAAGATAACATTTAAAAATTTAAAATATAAAAAGTATAAAAAACGTTTACAACAAAGAATAAAAAACAAAGTGATCTGAAGTAGTTAATTTCATTTTATCTGCAACCTGTGGGGGTATTCGGATCCGTATCTGATCCGAGCCAGCAACTTTTTTTTATAGCATCTGCTCCGAGCTCCTCCCCTTACCCATAATGCACTACCATCTCCTGCCTTCCCTCAGATCTCGTTTGCTGCGCCAGTAGTGTGCATCGTGGTCTCCTTTGCTCTGAGCTCAGGGATAGTAAGTGTTATTAATACTTAGTCTCTTTTGTGTGTCTGAGTGATTATTTCCCTTCCTCCCCTGTTAGTGTATCGCTTGTTCGTCGATTCAAAAAAAAAAAAAAAGTTTTGTTAAACTTGGTAGAGTAGTTGTTAGACCTGCCCTTCCCCTACCTGTGTGTTTGTGTGGTGTTTTCTAGTAGGTAGTGTTTTCTTCTTGGGTGCAGGACCATGGCTGATCAGCCAAAATCTGTGTTCAAGAAATGTACAGAGTGTAGCCATAAGCACTCCCCGGCTGATGGTCACACACTGTGTGTGATTTGCTTAAGAGCACATTTGTCCACTCAGTGTGCTATCTGCACCAGGTTCAATCCTAGGGCCCTCAGGGATCAGAAGGCCAAATTAGTAGCCGAAGGCATTCTCCCTGCATCCATGCTGGAATCTGCCACGGTACTTAGTGCTCAACCTCCCACCCAGACAGGGACTCAAACTCCCCCTTCTTCTGGTGCTGGGACTAATAAAGACAAATCTACAGTCAGAGTGGCTGACAAGGAAAAGGACAGAGAAAAAAGTGCAAAGAGGATAGGGACAAGAGAAAGGACAGACCTCGCAAGAGATCCCTGGACAGGGAGCTCTTTTAGTCCCCCTTCTAGGGCCATGAGGCCAGTTTTTCCACGGCTCCAGTCTCCTCGTTTCTCACCGGAGCTGTTGGAATATTCGGACCCGAGGCCTTCCTCCCCGTCATTGCGCAGACCAGCCAGATCCGAGTCGGTGGCCTCTTTGCGATAGACTCTGAGTTTATCAAACTTGGACATGGACAGGATGATGCGGAGATTCATTCAGACCCAAATACAGAAGGGAGTCTTGCCAGGCCCCTCTCCCTCTGGAGGGGGGACCTCCATGCCCTTTTTCCTCCCCACCTCTCCTTCCCCGATCCGTGCTTCAGGGCTCTTGGATCCTATGATTTTCGGAGCTGGTAGCTCTGCACCGACGGTTCTGTCAACCTCGACTCCCGCTGTTACCTTGAGCTCCTCGGATCTGACTAGTTCGGATCCAAGTGACTCTCTGAGCCGTTGACAGGGTGTTGGACCCAAGGGAATGGATTCTTTGGCTCCGCCCCATTTCCTCGAACCTCAGGCTATCCTTGCTTCGGCTCCGGTCGCCGCTTCGGATCCGGGGAGGGTGTCTTCCTTGCAGGGTGCCAAAGTGGTCCGCTCTCCCTCAGCCTTCGAAGTGGTGGAGAGGGTTTTCTCTCCCAGGGATTGAGACCCCAGCCCATCCCCTCGGATTCCACCCAGGCCCCCTGGATTTGGCAACTACTCCCTTCATCCTGTCTCAGGGACAGCCCGTGCCAGAGGATACCCAGCTTAATTTCCCTGAGGAACCCCCTGCGGCTCTCAAATCCTCTTCTGAGAGTCCCACTGAAGGGGGTCACCATAAGTGCAAGTGCAAAAGGAGGCACTTGGACTCCCCCGAGTACCTCACTACGGACACTGACTTCGATGAAGGAGAAGGTTCCCCCAGGTCACCTCCCGAAGACGTCTCCTTTGGAGAAATCATGGAGATCCTCCGCTACAGGGGAGGTTGGTCAACCCAAAAACCTTCTGGGGATGAGTCAGTGTTCCTGGAGGCCTTTGGCATGGGCCCATCTACTTCCTGGGTGTCCCCGCCAGCGGACCCCTTGGTGGACTTTATCACCACTTGGGCATGGAAAGAGCTAGACACCACAGAGCCCATCCCCAAATGCCCTGACAAAATTTTATCTTCCCCTTCTGACAGACAACCTTGGTCAAAAGGAGCCCCAGTTGATGCTGTGTTTGCAGCAGCCACCAAGAAGGAACTAGCACAGGAGAGTTCCTCAGTCCACCCTCCAGACAAGGAGTCCATGTCGGTGGATAGGTTTGGGAAGCACGTCTGTTCCTCAGCGACCTTTTCAATCTGTGCGCTGAACTATTTGACACTGTCTTCCCAAACACAGTTGGGAGAAACTAGAACCTTCTACCTAGTGAACTTGCATCACTGTCCTCCCTAACACTTTTCAAATAAAAACTTAAAATTTACCTTAAAACACACTGGCTGTGCCCTTGTTGTAACCCCGACTAACCTTTGACTGATTTTTATTAACACTTTTACTGCCTTTCTTTGACTACGTTTCTTCTCCCTTATTACCAGAGAAATCAGGAACTGTAAATTAAGTAACCATCTGTAAGATTACTACTTCAGAATTTATTTTATCTTATGTGATCTAAATTGTATTGTCATATTAAATGAACGGTAACAATGTATACAAATATGTACTTTGCCTATATTATTGTAAGCTTTGTTAGTGTTTCAACTGTTTTGATTTTTTTTCTTTGGAGCTTTTCTTCCCGGGCCTCTACTGAAAATGGACATGTATCCAGTTAGACTACCCGGTCAACAAATGTAAAATAAATAAAATAAAAATAAATTACGACAGATCGCAGGGTGTTACAGATCATATCCAGAGGTTACACTATCCCATTTGTTGCCCCTCCAAATATTCCAAAATACTTCCTGGATATTCCACCTGCTCACAGGGTGGCCGCAGCTCTAGAGGTTTCAAAGCTGCTTCTCAAACGAGCCATCAAACATGTCCCCCCCCCCCCTTCCCCAATCAGTCCGGATCAGGCGTCTACTCAAGGTTCTTTTTAGTGCCAAAAAGATGGGGAACCTCAGGCCTATTCTAGACCTGTCAACATTGAACCTCACTGTAGCCAAACAGAAATTCCAGATGGTCACCCTACAGTCCATTCTACCTTATCTCCGAGAGTGCGACTGGATGTGCTCGTTAGACCTCCAGGATGCTTACTACCATGTCAAAATTCACAGAAGCTCCAGGAGGTTTCTGTGCTTCTGGCTGGGAGCCAGTCATTTCCAGTTCAGAGCCCTACCCTTCGGTCTCACCACAGCCCCCAGGGTGTTCAAGGTAATGGCAGTTGTAGCAGCTCACCTGAGGCTTCAGGGTATTCAGGTGTTTCCTTACCTGGACGACTGGCTCCTTGCTGTGCCCAACAAGCATCACCTGTGTCTGGCCCAAGATTACTTCATTCATTTGGCAAATCTACTGGGAATTACAGTCAATGTTCAGAAATCCCAATTGCAGCCAGTACAAGTTCTAGACTTCATTGGGGCACAGCTAGACACTTTGCAGATGAAGGTATTCTTAACTCCAGACAGCCACACAGCTCAGATAGCGGACTTCAAGTCTCCAAAGGCGAGCAAGGTTCTCCGGGCACTGGGCTCCATGGCTTCCTCCATATCGATTTTCGCTTGTGCGCGCCTTCATATGCGGGTTCTTCAGTGGACTGTGGCTGTTCAGTGGTCTTGGCTAGACCTGCCCATGGAATCTCCGATCAGGATCAGTCACGTCTGCAGGACGTCCCTTCTTTGTTGGTTAAGTTCACCGGAGATATCAGAAGGACGCCCCTTCGTGTCATCTCCAGTCCAAGCCACAATGATCACGGACACCTCCCAACTCGGGTGGGGGGGACACTGTTTAGGAAGGACAGTCGAAGGCACGTGGTCCCAGTCAGAGATCAAGTTGCACATAAATGTTCTAGAGATGAGGGCAGTGCTTTTAGCGTTGGAAGCCTTTCACACTGTCCTTCCTCTCGGATTAATTGCAGTTCAGTCAGGCAACATGTCGGTTGTCTGGTATATCAACAAGCAGGAGGGAACCAGATCCTACCCCTATGTTGCGAGGCCTTGAGTGTGTGGGAATGGGCGATCTCCACTGGTCGGTTTCTGATAGCAATGCACATCCCGGGGCGCTCCAACATTTTAGCAGACAGATTGAGTCTGGCTATTCTGATGCCGTACGAGTGGTCCATGCTTGGCCCCCTGGGCTTCTGTATGCTTATCCACCATTGCCACTCATTCTGAAGTTTCTTCAGAAAGCTTGCCGACTGCAGTGCAAAGTTATCCTCATTGTCCCGTTCTGACCTCGACATGTTTGGTTCCCATTCCTTTGGTCTCATCTCTTAGCTCCCCCGTGGGTTCTGGATCCCTGCCTGGATCTAATCTCCCATCCGTCGGGGGCCCATCCGCCCGATCTGGGCAGCCTCAAGCTGACAGCTTAGTTGCTCCAGTTCTGTTGATTCCCAGGACTCCCGGTCTTTCATCCCTGGTAAAATCCATTCTGGTGGCTTAAAGATTCCACGAGGAAACTTTATCGCAGTAAATGGAAGCGTTTTTCCATTTGGGCCTCACAGAGAAAACTAGATCCCTTTACAGCCCCTGTTCCAGCAGTGTTGGATTTCTTGTCTGGCATTTTTCAGCAAGGAGCTAGTTCCTCCACAGTGAAGGTACAATTGGCAGCCATTTCTAATTTTCATGTTGGTGAAGATAACATTGCCTTAGCCTCCTCTAGGCTGTGTAAGGCTTTTCTTAAAGGTACTTTTCTGTTGCATCCCCCTGTCAAGGATTCTGTGCCTCCTTGGGACCTTACCTTTGTCTTACAGGCATTGGTGGCTCCTCCATTCGAACTGCAGCTTTGATGGATTTGAAATTTTTATCCTGGAAGACCGCTTTTCTAGTCGCCATTACATCTGCTAGGAGGGTTTCTGAGCTTCAAGATCTGTCTGCCATGCCTCCTTATTTGGTCTTCCGTAAGGACAGGGTCTCTCTCTCTACTAATCCTTCCTTCCTTACCCAAAGTGGCATCTGAAGCAAACATAAACTAGTCCATTAATCTGCCTCTTTTCTTCCCTAACTTCCAAAATAAAGGTGAATACAAACTTCATCTGTTAGATGTTCGTAGACAGCTTCGTTTTTATCTTCATAGAACAAAATCATTCCACAAGACTGACCAGTTGTTTTCCTTTTCCAAAGCATTTCTGGGAAAAGCTATTTCTAAAGTTTCTTTGCCCAGATGGATCACTCTTTCCATTTCACATGCCTACAAAGCAAAAGGTTCATCTCCTCCTGGTATTGTTAAAGCTCACTCTACCAGGTCCATGGCAACTTCTGCTGCCTTTTGGTCTAGGGTTCCTTTGGACGACACTTGTGCAGCAGCAACCTGGGCCAATTCACATACCTTCATTTTCCATTACAAATTAGATCTGATTTCTAGGGGTAGAGCATCCTTTGGCTCTGCGGTGCTCAGGAATATCCTTCCATAAGGGCCTCCCAGGATTGGAGTAGCTGGGGACTCTCTCCCACAGGTTGCAGATAAAATGAAGTTAACTACTTCAGATAAAGAAGTTATGTACTCACCATAACGTTCCATCTAAGTAGTTATACTTCATTTTTCTGCAACATTCCCTTCCTTCATCCCCCGGACCTTGCCCTGTCTATTCACGTTTGTTCATTGGGCTGAGTTGCTTATGTATTTAGTTGCAGCAAACTCGATCTGAGGGAAGGTAGGAGATGGTAGTGCATTATGGGTAAGGGGAGGAGCTCAGAGTTTGGAGCAGATGCTAGAAAAAAGGTTGCAGGCTCGGATCCAATACGGATCCGAATAACCCCACAGGTTGCAGAAAAATTAAGTACAACTACTCAGATGGAATGTTATGGTGAGTACATAACTTCTTTATGTGCACTTTGTTCCTTCCAGCTTCTCTGGTACAACAGAAAATCTAATTTTTTCCCTATGTGCTCTGTCTTCTAATTCTGTTATTTTTTGAAACATCTCTTCTTGTGCAGTCTGATATTCAGCCCGCCTTTTCTTCATTTCATCATCTGAGTTTTGCAGTTTTATCACCTCATCTGAATATCTGTTTAAAGCGTCTTCCATTTTTCCAGCCTTTTGTTGTTTGAGTTGATACACTCCATCTGTCTTTTGAATTGATATACTCCATCAGTGTTTCATTTATTTTAATCAGATCTGTGTGCAGTTGTCTTGAACTTTCCTTTAGGTTCCTGGAAGTCATGTCGGAACCTTGCACTGCTTTTTGCTGAACAGCTACAGTACTTTTCCCAGTCAGTGTTTTTTCCTCTCCTTTTGTAGCTGATTTTCCTTCAGGTTTTCTGTCTTTTTTTCCCGGCATCCAGGCAATGTACTTATTAGCCAGTTACTTAAATTTACCAGAAGTTTAGGTCCACTGGCTTTCTCTGCTAAATTTCTGTTTTCACACTGGCAGAGCTAGAGTTGAGCTTTTACTCAGTGTGTAGCCATGTTTGACCTCTGCTACGTTTCTGCTCTTCAAAGGATTTTGGGCATCCTGTTTAGCTCCCAGCTGATTCTAGACATTGGTATTGTCTGTAAAGGTATATTTTATTTTCATTTCTTGTCTAGTTTAAATATTACGTAAAATATATTGCACAGTGTAAGAATTGAGAGAACTGTAGAGTACTGGTATGAAATGGAAATAACTGGAAGAAACTGGGAATGAATGTCTTTATCTGTCAATTACCCAAACTTGTGCTAAACAGGTGCCAGCCAGTCCTTTATGGGCCAAATCCTCCTCTTGTACCTTTCAGAACGGAACGTTTGGTTAAGAATGCTTTATGGTGTACAGTAGAGGCAGATATCAACAATATCTAAATCAAATCTTAATGTCCATAGCTTCTCCACTTATTATACTGCTGTAAATTATGTATCGTCTCCAATAACAGTGCTGATATTTGTGTAAAGTTTCTGCACACATATTCTGATCCTTCTGAATGATGATGTGCCTTTCGGCTTTTCCCTTCTGAATGATATTAATATTTTGGAATGCTGGATATTCGATCTGACTTCTGCACTCATACTCTAGTGTCTGTACACCAGTGATGTCCTGCATATCATTCCAAATGAGCTAACTTAACTCATTGTGACTGAAGTATCTCGTAATAATACCAAAACCCTGTAAGTTTCTACAAGCCTCTTTAGCCTTGGTTGCCAAGTCTTGTACCATGCAAACAAAATGTTTGTACTTGATGTACTGCACATTTTGTTCTTGTTAATATTACTGACTGGAGGTTATTTCCACTAATTGAAAGTGCATTCACTGAAACTGTATGCAGGTTGTGAAGATCTGTTTTAATATTGCTGCATTTATAGACTTATGCAAAGAGAATACTGTATTTTGTCTAACAAAATGCATTCAAATGAAACCTGATGTTTTTAAAAAAATCTGCAATATGCCTTGCTCAAGGTAAATATATTGATTTCCTTTAGTTGACCTTAATTTGCTGCAGACATTATCATTGCCATTTTCTTGGCCTCCCAGTCTTCAGCATTGTGGGGATTTATTTATTTTTCTTCTATGCATACATTGCTCTCTTCCTGAATTAGCACAATCAGGTTTATCACAATGTTTATCCAGTATTTAATTTTGCACTCATGCCATTTAAACTTTTTCATCCATTTTGCACTTTGCCCCCGAGTTTGTACATCTTTACTACATTGTTTGTTGTACATAACACTGCTGCAGCATACACAGCCACTTCTCTGCTCTTGTAGATTTCCTGTTTAGTTCTCAGCTGATTGTAGACATGGGTATTGTCTGTAAAAGTGTATTTTAGTTTCATTTCATGTCAGTTTTCAGTATTACTTAAAATACATTATGCAGGACCCTTTTATCATTGAATCTTAAAGGTACTTTGGTGTTGTAGGGAGCAGTTAACTTGCTGATGATATGGCCCATCGGGTTGTGTTTTCAGTGCATGGAGCATAGACTCATTGGTTGTTTGTGTGCATGATGTCATTGTGTAGAGGAATGACATGCAAACTAGTAGATCAGTTGGAAATAGTACTGCAGAGTCTTAGTGTCATTTGTTGTAGCACTTTTTTCTGTGCGGGGGGCATTTTTTGATGTAGGTGTCACATCAGTGCAAGATGTTTAAAATTGGAAGGTGTTATGAAGCTCCCTGCTCATTATGCAGACTTAAAAAAAAACTTTGGGGGATGGGATTGTTTGGTGGCATCGCTTCTGCCAATGTGGAAGAGCACAGTTTATCAGTGCCTGAAAACTTTTTTTCATGATTATCTGCATTTTATAGAGTCACTGGTCATAGTATTTCCTTGGAGAGCTTTGTGTTTACCAGACAGCTTGTTGTGTGCCACATGTTCATTTTCTTATTGGTTTCTCTCCAGGGAGTAATACCACACCACCCACTTTGATTAATTAGTTGTCCTACCTATGGATGAGTGTCGAGACCTTTTCAAATAATTGGTATGCCAACTTTAAACAGCCCTAACATTGTGATAGCCTGAAACTGTAAGAAAATGTTTACTTTCAAAATGTTCTAAAGCTTCATTTAATGTTGCATCTTAGTAATAGCGCTTCATTTTCTTAACAGGCCGAATATTCTGAACTGGTGGAAACACTACTCTCAAGTCAACAGGATCCAGTCATTTACCAACGTTTAGCAGATGCCTTTAACAAGCTAACTGCAACCAGCACTCCCCCTACACTAGATCGGAAGCAGAAGTTATCGTTTCTAAAGAGTATGGAAGAGTTTATGGCAAATGTGGGTGGCCTGCTGTGTGTCAAATAAAAAATGTGCTTACGTTTAGACCCTTTCTGCAAAATGCACAGAGAAAAAGGGCAGACTGGATGTTATGTCCCTTCTTTGGCTGTCAAGGGCCGTGTTGGATTTCACAGTCTGCTTTTTTGATCCAGATACAGTAGTACAAGGAGTACAGGCCATCGGCTGTTCCTCAGCCTCCACTAGTGCACGTTAGCCAGACGCTGTCAAGAACAACTTGTGTATGGCTGAGATCCAGCAGCAGATTTGCATTATCAAATGAAATTCCATTTATGTGCAACAATATGGGCACAGTGAAAGATGAATTCAGTGCCTTCCTCCCTTGTCCCCACAACTCTGGTTTGAAGCTGCCTGACATTTTCCAGGGGGAAACTGTCATATTTTATTTAAAACCTTGATTGAGGGGTTTGCTATAGAAGCATAGGCAACTGTAAAAAAAACTATGTCGGAGATTAGCTTTAGTTTTCTTCTCTGACGTTTTAAGTTTGTGGCCTAAGAAAGAAACAGCACCAAAAGGTATTGCTGAACTTAAGTTTGCATATTTCCACAGCAGCCTGGTCTTCTGCAGCTTTGTGATACTGCTTTGAAGATTGTTTTATACTGCCTGAAGTTCAGAAGGAAGAGATGTATATTATTTTTTATACTTTTTCCCAAAAAAAAAAAAAAAAAAACTGGTTAGGAATCATCATTTCATTGCCTTAATTTAAAAAAAAGTTTTTTTAATATCTGTGGTACACAAATGCCAAAAAAGCTGTTGAACTTTGGAAGTTTTACAGGAATTTAGGGGTGTTTCAGTTGAATTGCAAGTATGCAGACTAACTCCTCTCTTGTCTGATCCATTGTCAGAGGACTCCTGTGTGTGTGTGTGTGTTCACTTTCACTTTTATTCTGTTGCCCATACTCAAGCTGTTACACATTTCTGTATTTCAGAATCTGCCTACATGAGCAATAATGATTTAAAGATGCTAGGAAATTGTTACTCTTCTTTACCCTCTTACCTTTTTCTGTCATAGGTTTTTAATACAAGTTTATCATTTTTTGAATGCTCCGACTTTTGGGGTCTTCTCAGATCTCGAGTTCTTGTTGTTTTACCAGCTGCTGTCCATATTCACATTTCTAAGCAATCCTGTGACATAAGGAGAGTGACAGAAACAGAGAGGGAATTGAGAGTAGTTGTGGTGGCAACAAAGTTGCAAGTTCCAGAAGGCGAAATCAGAATATTGGGTTTACAGTAAAAGGACATCAGAAGAGCATTTTTTTCAGATGTAAAAATTGTTTCCTATCACCTTTAAAGGGTATGATTAAATAAAACACACTAATTTTGGGGCATTAGAAGAAAAAATCACTATGTAATGCTGATGAAAATTTTTCACAGATGGTTTTAAAAATGTATAAAGAATGTAAATATACCTTTTAAATGCGTTTGCATTGCCTAATTTGCTTGAGTGCACCAGTCTTGGTGCACATTTAAAAGGAATCATGTTGCCTTGAACATAGGTTCACGAACTTTCTCATCTATTATGTGTGTGTAATATTTTGTACAGATTTTATGTCTGCATATATTTATGTATTGTTTTCAAGTATGTGTGTTAAGTTCTGGTTTGACTGAGCCACCAGAGGAGTAGCTCTGTTGAACGGAGATCTTTAATGGCAACGCTTACTTTTCACAGTTTCCTAGAGAAGATGCATTCTGTCTCTCTCCTGTCGGGACGTATGCTTTCTTGGACTTGATTTTTGAAAAACTGATATTTCAAGTGTACTGTATTCATGTTTATTTACTCTTGCCAGTTCAGAAATGTTATACCATTGTAAATATAGTCCTGACTGATTTTGAGAAGGGTTCAAAGTAGTTTCTAAAGTAATGCTGAGAATATAGGAAGGTAATTTTTAGCGAGGTAAATCTTTCCTAAATTTTGGTTAACTCAACTGAAGCTTTGAAAGTTAGTGAATAGTGTACAATACAGAGACCTGATTTTTGTCGCTGGTTTCAGTGGCATATGAAATTTTTCTGTACATAGATAATTGACTCTTGTGTACATGATTACAGAAGATATTTTTACATTTCATTTTAGCTTATTTTTACCGAATGAAATTACAGTTCATGTTTTCTTTTTGTGTGCGTATTGTGTGAAGCAAACATTTTGTTTTCTTGTAAAATTTGCCATCAGAGAACTGTTCTTGATAATCTAAAATGTTGCAGCTTACATTCTTTATATACTAGCCTTCTGGCTTTATTTTCCATTTAGTAACTTAAGGTTTGCTATTTCTAGTTGCCTTGCTTTGTTCTCCAGCTACTGGCACTGTTGGATGTCACAGTACTTGGCCACAGGACAGTACAATTTGCAATAATTTTGCAAATCCAAATGTATAGGTAGCATGCTTCTCCAGCTCCAAGGTGACATGTTGGCAGTGCATCAAACCAAAGCAAAATGCCTCCTCAATATAGTATTTTGTAAAACAGTTATTCATATGTTGGCTGGAATAGCAGCAGCAGCATATCCTCCACACACTTCTAGTAAAACAAGTTCAACTGGCAACCTGGGTGCTGAAAGGTCAACTGGGGAAAAAGGAATAAGTAGATAACCCTGTCTTTCCTTGTCTGAACGTGGCCAAAGAATATTTTAGTGCCACAAAGACCTCTAGGGATGCCTAGGCACAGCTATCGTATCAGCATAGAGGAGCACCTCACCTAAAAGTGAGGGCTTGTTCATCAAAGTGTATACCCAGGTTCTTTGTAATGTGATATTAGTCTACTTGTGTGCTGTTGGAGTGTGGGAACTGGGTAGTTTAAAGCTCCTTGGCAGCATTGTGTTAGCCTTGACTATCCTCCCCAGACTTCCAGCACATCCGGTCCCAGTATCCAAGAAGCAATTCCCTAAAAGGCAGGACACCCATCTGACAGAGTTTTACATCTAGCTTATTGCTAGAAGCACACAAAGGAACAATGGGATCTGTACTTGGACAATCATGACTATGGTTTATACGTATTTATAAATGAAAAGCCAAACAATGGAAATGAAGGTCTTGAGGGTGTCTCACATTGCACATCCTGACTGATAGAACTTAAGTCACAGCTGCAGGCAGTGCTTCTAGCCATCCTCCCTAGCATCAGTGCCCAATATCTGCAGAGGGTTCATTATAGACAGCACCCTCTGTGTTCCTCAGTTTTCCCAGTCTGGAACAAAACTCAGTAATTTGGTACATAACTTGGCTGTTTTGTTTCATGTTGTGTGTAGCTTTGTCATTTTATAATTTGTATTTGATCCTTCTCTGCCCTTTCCCTCTCATCTCCTGCCAAAGCTTCTGGCAGCGAGTGCTGTGCTTGCCAGATTCCTTTAAAAGACACCTGTTCTTTTTTGAAACTCTCACGGAACATTGCATTTGCTGTCTTTCATCAAGTTTAAACCATTGATAAAATGAAAAACTACCTTGCTTCTCCTGGCATATTGTCTTCAAGAAAAAATGTAGGAAATGAAGTAGACTAGCCTTTTCTTCTTCCCCTGAGTAGCTAGAACCATACAGAACAGTTGCATGATTCGGGAAGAGTAGCACAAACCCAAGAAAGTCTTGTGCTTGCTGTAAGGAGCAGGAAAAATAAACAAAAATGCTCTAAAAGAATGGCTTCAGGTAAAGAGGGCTAGGGTTCCCAGGATCACTGTAACTGTGGCAAATCTAAGATCTGATGTCCTTTTCATTCTTCCTCACTGATGTGTTACGGATCCAACTCGACCACATTACTTTAGATCATAGTCTCGAGTTCCTCCCTCTTCCGTAATGCACTACTCTCTCTCTTAATTCCCCATATCTTGTTTGCCGCCAGACATGGTAAGACACAGGATTCCGAAATCTCAAGCTGTAAGGAGTTTCAATTTCAATTTTTTTTATCTAGTAGTATTTATTGATGGTTCCTTCCTCTCTCGTTAAGCCTCTGTGTGTGTGTGTCTGTGTATATATCTATCTATCTATATATATATATATATATATATATATATATATATTTTTTTTTTTTTTTAAATTTTGTGATCTAGGTTATTTGACCTGTTTTTCGCAGTTTCCTT
Organism: Protopterus annectens; assembly: GCF_019279795.1. Classification (NCBI taxonomy): domain Eukaryota; kingdom Metazoa; phylum Chordata; order Ceratodontiformes; family Protopteridae; genus Protopterus; species Protopterus annectens. The sequence goes on from NC_056736.1 coordinate 567,081,435, forward strand.
TGGTTATTCTTGTCACTTATAGAATGTAAAAGTTGAGGATAAGTGTCCAAAAGCAAGGATGAGCGTACACGGTTTTCAGTGAATTACCTATTTTTACGCAGATATGTATTGCAGGCAGCTGCCAAGCATGTGGACTTATTGGGCCATCAGCTATGTGGCCCTTTGCAGAGTGTCTGTATTGTTTCCTCCTCCCTTTTGACTTCCACTGTCTGGATTGTCAGGTTGACCAGCTTTGTTTGGTGCCTTCTTCCTTCCTGATTGATTGCTTTTCTTGTCTGGGTTTATCACTGTGGTGCATTGAAAACTTTGCTGACTCTCAGCAAGGGGCTCATCCGTAGGATCATAGGAGATTGCTAGGCTAATGGCTCTGGGGCCCTTACAAGCCTAGCCAAGAGTTTATCCCCAGAAAAGAAACCACAATCAGCACTTGTCGCCCTGTCAGTGAGGGACACAGATGGAACCCCTGGGACAAATTTGTGGTTGCCCATCCACTCATCAAGGTTGCGCTTGAAGGGGGTCGGCAACGTACTTTGCTTGACGTGTATCAGGAGTCTATTTTAGAGACGGGGCAGCATCTAGGAGACCGGTCTCTCCAGCAGGTTTTGCTAATGTCACATATTAGATTTAAGCCCATCTGTCAGGTACTATGCAAGAAGTTAGACTTATGGATATGGAGCATCTCTAGTAGAGCAGGGTCTGAGATTGCCTGGTAGGTGAGAGACAGGTCACCTCTGAGCAAATCTGTATGATGCAGAGTAGAGTGATAGTGGGCGAGAGTGCTGGAGGGAGTCTTTGATTGTCTAATCTACTATGTTAGTTAATAAAAATGAATGAAGCATCAGGGTTTTCCAACTATTCCTACTGATTTTTTTTTTCTGGCAACTTTGTACAATGATCGGTGAGGCGAGATTGTTGAATGATCAGGACTTCAGGCCAACTCTCCTTCTAGACTTCTTTGCCTCGGCAATGGTTCCTTTAGGGGCTCAACCCCTTTTTTAAAATAAATTAACAAAGAAAACTAAAACAGAACCACCATACAGCCCCCCCCCCCCATCACATCCGAAGTTTGTAGCACCACCTTCAGATTCAAAGTCCTCTTCAGATCTGAAAGTTCGGTCTCATTTTCTCAACTTCCTACATCCTTCTTGGATCCTAAGTCTCTGGAGCTGACTGACTGAAGCTCTTCTTGGGAGGCATAAGCCTGCCTCCTCAGATCAAAAGCAAAAAAAACTTTTCAGATGTTCTTCATCTCACATTGCTGCAGTCCTTACACTTGGGTAGTCCGCTGTCCTCGGTCGGCCCGAATATCAAAGTATAAGTCTGACGTCGGTCAAGGCGCATTTGACTGACATCAGGACGTCAGGGTACAAATGCGCATGACCGACGTCATATCCTCAGTCTTTTTTGCCGCATGGTCCGATGCAGAAGCAGCATTGCAAGTGCCGGTTGGCGTTCTGAGATTTTTCGATTTGAAGTTTCAGACCGAGTTCAAAGTTGGCTAAGTACCCGTTGGGAATATTTTAGTTTTTCTTGCCTCAGTGATTTACCGGATGTCAGAAAAAGTCAATAATTGCATTTCTTGTGGGAAACAGATACCGCATAGAGATTATCATACTTTGTGTATTCCTTGCTTAGGGCCTGAGCACGACGTTGTTGGCTGTCGCTCTTGGGCTGGATTTAATAAACGCAGTATAAAGAGAAGGTTGGATTGTGCAAGGTTAGTGTTTGGGAAGCGGTGCAACTATAAAATGCGGTCGGATGCTCTGCCCGCTTCTTCAAAGAAGCGCAAGGACAAAGCAGTTAAGCCTAGGCTAGAAGAACCGTCTGTACTGGACGCGGTTCTTTAGAGGTGTCGGTGGAGTGGTTCCACCGGAGGTTTCTTTGTGTTCCCAGGGTGAGACTTTATTATTGCAAGATGTGGCCTCTCAGGAGGCAGGTCAGGCTGAGGGGCCTCTCAGGTTACTATACTCCCTCCCTTCCTAGGGTGGCTAGGCCCTCTCCTTCTGTTTCAAAGGCTTCTCCCAGGGCAGGCCAGGTTCAGTTTCAGTTGGTGTCACCCCTAGTTCTTCTGGAACTGTGCCCAAGAAGCATATGCTTAAAATGGCAGAAGATCTGATTACTTTGATTAGGGGTTCTATGCCCCCTCCTGATAAGAGACCTAGGGTGGAGCCTGAGCTAGGGAGTTTTGAGCAGGCTTCAGATGTTTCAGAGTCTTGGCTGAAGACTTACAGGAGTACTCTCCTTATTCTGATTCTGATGTGGATGATTCTACTCCTTCTGCTTCTCCTCCTGAGGATTTTTCTTTTCAGAAACTCTTCATTCCATGAGGGAGCATTTTAAGTGGGAAGGTCAGGACTTCTCTGATTCCAGGAAAAGGCTTAGGGAATTTTTGTTTTTACCCCAGCATAGGCCTTTGGCTATACCTCCTGTTTTGGATGTAGTGGAAGATGTTTTTACAGAGGCTTCTCTTAATCCTGATTCTTTGCCTCCTGCTCCTGTTAAACCGGATAGGTATTACAGGGTGCCTGAAGCTCATAAGTTTCTTTTTAAGAGTCCTAGGGCAGACCCAGAAACGGTTAGCCAGGGGCCTAAAGGTGTTAAGGCTTCTGTTGTAAAGAATCCGGTTCCTGCAGACAAAGGAGCCAGGGCCTTGGATAGATGGGGAAAGAAAGTTTATACTTCTTCCACTCTTGCTATGAGGGCTTTGAATTGCCAGTTTCACATGTTGAAATACCAAAACTATCTCCTTTCACAATTGAGGGCTAAGGTTGATGCTCTGGCAGAAGGTATTGATTGTAAAGAGTTACAAGATTTAGTACATGTTTCTGAACATGTGGGTAAGCATTCTTTGCAATGTGGTTTTGATGCTGTACAGGCCTCGTCTAGGGTGGCTGCCACTGGGTCAGTTCTTCGCAGGCACGCCTGGCTGAGGGATCAGAATTTGTCTGACCATGTTAAATCAAGGATTTTAGATGCTCCTTTGCAATCTGACGTGTTGTTTGGTTCTCCTGTTGAGGCAGTTTTAAAGAAAATGGAAGACAAGGCTAAGTCTATGCAGACTGTTAAAGATTTTTGCAGGTCCAGCCTCCAAAGTTTAGTAGAAATTGGCCTAATAACGGGTGGACGTATCCTTCTTATGATTCCCAGTCTAGGGGTAGATCTAGGCGTGGTAGGGGCAGAGCTCAGGGCTCTTTCAGGCCTAGAACAGGAGTTCACCTGCACAGTCTTGGTGAGGGCAGGGGTCAGTCCTTCAACAGACCCAATGACCTACCTTTTCAGCTGCCAGAGCCTTCTCGTCTGGCAGCACCTTTGGGAGGAAGGTTGGCACTTTTCAAAGAAAATTGGAGTTTAATTACCCAAGACAGATGGGTATTGGATATCATACACCACGGCTACAGGTTTTATTTCCATACCTTGCCTCCTTTCAAAGGCATGCCAGACGTTCCTCCTCAACAAAGAATAGAGGCTCACAAGCAAGTTTCTCTGTTGCTCCAAATAGGGGCCATACAGCCGGTCCCTATGCCAGAAGTGGGCCTAGGATTTTATTCTCGCCTGTTCCTAGTACCAAAGAAGGGGAACACGTGGAGACCAATTTTGGATTTATCTATCCTCAACACTTATCTGGACATTCCCAAGTTCAAAATGTTGACGTTGCAGCAGCTTTTACCTCTGCTGGGCAAAGATCATTGGATGGTAACTTTGGATCTCAAGGAGGCTTACCTTCATGTTCCTATCAGACTAAGTTGCAGGAAGTATCTGCGTTTCGAGCTGGGACTTCTCACTATCAGTTCTCTGCATTGCCCTTTGGCTTATCTACTGCGCCCAGAGTGTTCACGAAAGTTCTGGCTCCAGTGATAGCTTTCTTCAGGCTAAAAGGAATACAGATCTATCCTTATTTGGACGACTGCCTGATTCTGGCTCAAGGAAGGGAAGAGCTTCTTCATCATTTGGAATATGTGATAGCAGTGCTAAGATGCCTGGGGTATTCTGTGAACTAAATAAAGTCCAGTCTAGTACCCTCTCAGGACATGTGCTTTCTGGGTGTGAGACTGAATACAGCATCCCAGATGGCCTTTTTAACCCCGGACAAACAAAAGAGTCTATCCCTTTACTTCCATCAACTATCTCATCAGTCCGGGCTGACTGCAAGGACAGTCCTTCAAGCCTTAGGGTTCATGGCATCTTGTATTCTGGTGCTTCCCAATGCCAAACTGCATATGAGGAAGCTACAATGGTATCTCAAAAATGTATGGACACAGCACTGCCAGGATCTGGACACTGTCATTCAAATAATACCTTGCATTCAAAAGGAATTTTTGTGGTGGGCTCAGGAATGTCACCTAAACAAGGGACTCTCTGTGACCCGGCCAGAGGCGAGTCAGATTTTAACGACAGATGCCTCAGACAAAGCTTGGGGAGCTCATCTAAATGGAAAGTGGATACAAGACAAGTGGCCTGCCAGACTACAACATCTACATATCAACATGAAGGAGATGTTAGCAGTCCAGTTTGCATTAATAGCTTTCAAGGAATTACTTCTTCCAGGGCAGGTGTTGATTCTAACAGACAACACAACTGTCATGTGTTACATCAACAAGCAAGGGGGAACGCATTCTTATCCTCTATGCAGGCAAGCAGTGATTTTGTGGGAGACTGCTCTCAGTTTACAGCTCAATTTTCAGGCAAGGTTTCTGCCAGGAGCACAGAACTCCTTAGCAGATGTGTTGAGCAGACGAATTATGGATCCCCACGAGTGGAAATTGGATCCTCATGTATTTCAGAAATTGACAGTGTCATGGGGAACTCCAGACATAGATCTGTTCGCTTCTCCACTAAACCATCAGCTGCCAAAGTTTTGCACAAAAAGGTTTCATCCCACAGCTTGGAGAGTGGATGCTCTTTCTTTCAATTGGAGCAATCTTCATGTGTATGCCTTTCCACCTCTGCCTCTCCTCCCAAAGGTACTTCTAAAGGTCAGACAGGACAAGCCAAGGATGATTTTAATAGCTCCAGATTGGCCTCGACAGCACTGGTACCCATTACTGAGAAGTCTGGTACGGAAGCCTCCATGGCCTTTGCCTTGATTCCACACCTGTTGTCACAGGAGGACAGCCATTTGCTCAATGTCAAGCTTCACTCTCTGCACCTAACAGCCTGGCATATTCTGTTTTGAACCATAGTGGGCCTCCACTTCCTCAGCAAGTTTTGAATGTTATTTTGGAAGCTAGAAGGCCTAGTACAAGGAAAGTGTAGACAAATGGAAGAGATTTTTATTTTGGAGTGCAGCAAAAGATTTTGATGTTTCTGAGCCTAATTTGTGTGTGGCTCTTCAATATCTTACTGAGTTACTAGACAAAGGTTTGTCTTTCTCTTCTATTAAAGTTCATGCTGCAGCAATTTCGGCTCACTATGATTGCGACCCACCATTGTTTTCTCATCCTTTGTTCAAGCAATTTCTTAGAGGGGCAAAGAATATAAGACCCCAAGAGCTCCTACTCCTGCTTGGGATCTCAATTTTGTGTTGGAGAAACTCACTCTACAACCTTTTGAGCCTGCAGCTACTTCTGAGTTGAAATATTTGTCATGGAAGACTGCTTTTGTTGGCCATTACCTCTGCAAGAAGGGTTTCTGAATTGCAGGCCCTTATGGCGGTTGAGCCTTTCTTGATTTTCCATAAGGATAGGGTATCATTACTAATCCTTCCTTTATGCCTAAGGTGGTTTCTAGTGTGGCTTTAAACCAAACTATTCATTTGCCTACTTTTTATGCAAATCCCCAAAATAAAGGGGAAAAGATTTTGCACACTTTAGGTGTACACAGGCAGTTGCGTTATTATTTGGACAGAACTAAAGGGTTCAGGCAGTCTCAGCAGTTGTTTGTTTCTTTTGCTTTGAGTTCTCAGGGCAAGCCTGTGTCAAAACAAACTATTTCTAAGTGGATTGGGTTTTGCATTGCTTTCTGTTATTCCCATCATGGCAAGGATATTCCAGCTGGGATTAGGCCTCATTCCACTAGGGCTACTGCCACTTCAACAGCTTTTTGAGGGGTGGCAACCAAGGATATTTTGGAGGCAGCTACTTGGAGTTCAGTGCATACTTTCTCTAGGCATTATCACCTGCCACTTTACTCTAAATCCAGGGCTGGTTTTGCCACTGCTGTTTTGCAGGGCATTTTGGCAGCTCCTGCTTCCTTGTAGTTAGCCATCCTCCCTTACCTCTGCTTTGGGATTCTACCCAAGTGTAAGGACTGCAGCAATGTGAGATGAAGAACATAGTACAGTTTTGTACCTACCATAAATGTACATGTTCGAAGATCCACATTGCTGCAGTCCACCCTCCCTCCTTCCCTCTGTAGTTAGAGGTGGTTGTGTGGGTTGGGTTGTACATATTGTATATTGTATATATTGTACATATAATTAGTGCAAGGGTGGTTGGTTGGTTGTTTGCTGTCTTTTGGTTTTGACCTTTATTTCTAGGGTCTTCTGACATCTGGGGCAAGAAAAGACTGAGGATATGACGTCGGTCATGCGCATTTGTACCCTGACGTCCTGATGTCAGTCAAATGCGCCTTGACCGACGTCAGCCTTATACTTTGATATTCCCGAGACAGCGGACTACCCAAGTGTAAGGACTGCAGCAATGTGGATCTTCGAACATCTACATTTATGGTAGGTACAAAACTGTACTATACTGCCTTTCCATTCAGATCCAGTCTTCTCGAATCCTAACCTTAGGATCCGATTAATAACAGATTGCCCAGAAACAGTTGAACTATTCTCAGATCTGGTGCCCTCAGATCCGGAACTGTTGGGCAACTGGTTCCTCAGATCCAAGGTCTCTGATCAAAAATAAATCACCCAAAGAGAGCTGAGCTACACTCTGGTCAAGAACTCTTGGGCAAATACTTCTGCTCATGGATCCAACATATAAGTCGCCCAGAAAGAGCTGAGCTGTACTCTGATCCCATACCTTCGGGACCAGAATTTTTGTCTGAATTTAACTTTATTCAGATCTGATATCTACACACACACACACACACACACACATATATATATATATATATATATATATATATATATATACATATATACATACATACACACACACACATATACATACATACATATATATATATATATATATATATATATATATATACACATACATCCACACACACACATATATATATATATATATATATATTTATATATATATATATTTATATATATATATATATATATATATACACACACACACACACACATATATATATATATATATATATATATATATACACACACACACACACACACATATATATATATATATATATATATATATATATATATATATATATACATACACACACATTTTATATATATATATATATATATATATATATATATATTTATATATACATACGCACACACACATTTTTTATATATATATATATATATGTGCGTGTATTTTCTTGTTTTAGTCGTAATACTTAAAAATACGCATGCTTGTTATTCTAGCTACTTTCTAAGCTCATATTTAAAATCTGCTCATAATTTGAGCCTTTGTCCCCATCATAAAAGGTTTTGTTCAGATTTCTTGAGCTGAAAGATTGAGGGGTACGGTTTCCCTTTTTTTTTGTGAGGAATAATGGCTCACATGTATAGTCTGTGCTGTAGGCAGGGATTGGGCGCTGACTTCCTGACAACTGCGTTGGTAGACTTGGAATGTTTTCCTCATGTTTGTATATTCTCAACAAGCATGGAGTTGTGGACAGTCACTTTCTGTCATGGCTGCATGAAGTTGCTCTCTGAGACTGGTTCCACCTTTCTGTCCCAGTGTACAGGTTTACCTCGGAGATTTGCATTTGGTCCTAATTTACAAACCTCTACATAGTTCCACCATGGAGTCCATTTCTCTCTCCCTAGCTCAGGATCTAACCTGTCCTTTTCTCCTATGAAACTGATTTGACACTGTGATAAAGTTCTTTGTTTATCTCTCTCTCCTTTGTTTTTCAGTGGCCAGGACTTGCTTTAAACTGAAGTGATCATTCTTTCATCAGTAATTATTTCCATGGGGTTTTTCCCTCAGGAATACATGAGCAGAGCACATTCTGACTCCTCCACTGGGTCTCATGGAGGAAAGGAGGATTCTCCAGAATTTTTCTGATGGTATCACCTTCCCCTGTGGAATGTGACAGTCTCAGTGGATGTTACAGTAGAGACCTCTGTCACAGTATGAGACTTGATCACTTTCAGTTTGGCCTCCCCCTCCTCCACATATTCAGAAGTATGAACATTGTTTGGGATTGTGCGAGATCACCTTAGGTACTCCCACGTCAAAGTTGTTTACTGCCTGCACACTTCTCTAGGCCATAGAAGTTTGTAAAATAAAACTTCCATACAGTAGCCTCCCTCTTATCCAGTTTCACTGGGACTGAACCTTAGGCTGGATAAACGAATGGCTGGTTAGTCAGCATTTATAGGTTGCAAATCAGCTAGAATAACAGAATTTGCGTCAGTATGCATTTTTTTTAAGAATATGAAGTCTAAAACTCTAATGTCTGTCATTATTTAGCAACTTCAGTTCTTTTTATCAGGAACAGACAGAAATATGGGGCAAAATATGGACAGTTGAGGGGCATGCTACCTCCCTCTTACACACACAAACACACACCATACCTATCTGACAAAGCCTGTCATAATGGGGGGGGGGGGGCAAAGGCCCAAAACTGGGGACACATTTTAAATATTGCTCGTATAAACTTATACATTTTCTAGAATAACAGGTTTTGTGTTAGCATGCTTTTTCTGAAGGATATGAAGTGTGGAACTCAAATACACATAATTTAGTGACCTTAATCCTTATCATCCCGGTGAGTTGTCAAAAAAAAAATTGAGAAAGACCAAAAATATGTGGCAAAAATCTGTACAGTTGAGAGAGGTATGCATGTCCTTATCTAGTGACTTTAATCCTTTGATAATCCCAGTGATTTGTGAAAAGAAAACAAGACAATTTTTAAGAGGAACAGACCAAAAACATATTGCTCTTACAAACTTAGAAAGTTGACAGAATAACAGGTTTTGCATTAGCATGATTTTGCTAAAGGATATCAAGTCTGAAAATTAAATGTCTATTATTTTCTGACTTCCTTTCTCAGTGATTTGCAAGAAAACTACAAATCCGAAGTAGTTAACTTCATTTGTGCAGCAACCTATGGGATTCAGATCCGACCTCGGATCCGAGCCGGCAGTTTTCAACAGCTTTAGATCCGAGCTCCAAGCTCCTCCCCCAACCCATAATCCCCTGCCAACCCAGATTGACCTCAGATCTAGTTTTCCGCAGTTAACCAACAGCAGCTTGATCTACAGCTCCAAGCATTAGAGACTTTTGTGAGAAAAAAATTTACCTTTTTCCTCTCCTTTCTTCTATTTTTTAGTTGAGTGTTTACAGGTCCCGTTTTGTAAAACCCTCTCTAGTTTAACTCTATATTTTTTGTCATTTACCTCCCCCATCCTTCGTGGTTCCATTAGGGTTGTGTGTGTGTGTTTGGGGCCTAACGTGTGTGATTCTCTCTTTTAGTTAAAATAGCTGAGGCCCTAAAATTGATCTTTTCTAAGTGAACCGAGTGTGGGCCGTAAGCTGTCCTCGGCGGATGGCCACACTCGGTGTGTGTTGTGCCTTGGGGGTGAACACCTGTCTTCTGGTTGTTCCATCTGTGTGGCGTTCAACCCCAGGGCACTCAAGGACCGGAGGTCCAAGCTGATTCTGGCGGGTTTTCTGCCCCCCGGATTCGACTTCTACCTTAGGTCCTCCTGTGGCTCCAGCTGCGGCGGCTGCCACTCCTGCTTCCCTCCCCCCGGCCGGGACTAAACCTCCTGCCTTAGGCCCGGAGAAGAGGGAGGCCAGGAAAGAGAAAAGGAGGGAGAAGCACCACAAGCGGCGGGCCGAGGCCTCCGCTTCTGCCCCCCGGCTAAGCGGTCTTCTCCCTCCAGGACTTCTGGGTGGTCTCCATCTCGGATCCGGTCCCCGTTCTTTTCACTGGGTCCTGAGGAGGAGGAGATCCGATCTCCGAGGTCATCGAGGCGACACTCCCGTCCCGCCTCGGTGGCCTCATCGAGATCAACCCGAAGTCTCACGGATGCAGATTTGGACCGGATGATGATAAGATTCCTCTAGGCCCAACTGCAGATGGGAGTGCTCCTGCCTCTCCCCTTCTGGGGGGGAGCTCAACCCCTTTTTTTGCCCCAATAGCTCCTTCACCGTCCCGCTTCCCGGGCTCGGAATTTTTGGAGCCGGGCAGCCTTGGAGCCGGGGGTGTGTCTGCGCCGATCGTCTCGGGTACTTAGGCACCGACACTTCCCTCGAGTCTGTCTGGTCCATTTTCTTCAGATCCGAGCTCTCGGAGCTGAGGGCTGAGCTTCGGATCTGGCGGTATCGGTATGCCTTCGGCTCCGTCCAGGTCAGAGCATACTGGTCCGTCAGATCCGATCGCTTCGGTGCCGACCCCGATCCGAGTGAGGGACTGCTTTCGGATCCCAGAGAGAGCAGCTCTCCCTCTGCATTCGACGTGGTGGAGAGGGCCCTGTCGAGAGATTCCAGGCCCCCGGCCCTTACCACGGCTCCACCCTGCACTTCTTCTCTGTTGGGCACGACTTCCATCACCCGGTCCCAGGAACAGCCTGCTCTGACGTCCCAGGTCGTTCCTTTGGAACAAAATGTGGCTGGTGAGACCTGCTCTGACAGCCCCCCCAAGGAGGTTCCTCACAAGCGAAAGTGCAAAAGGAGGCACCTGGACTCCCCCCGCGTCCTTGACTGAGGACACGGATTTGGAGGAGGGGGAAGGTTCCCCAAGATCACCCCCCCAAAGATGTCTCATTTGGTGACATCATGGAGATGCTCAGGATAAAGGTGGGGTGGTCTGCCCCAAAGCCTACCTCGGACGAATCTGTGTTCCTGGAGGCATTTGAAGCAGTCCCCTCCGGCCGACCCCCTGGTAGATTTGATTACTACCAGGGCGTGGAAGGAGCCAGACACTGTGGAGCCAGTCCCCAAGTGCCCGGACAAAATTCTTAGCCCACCCTCTGACAAGTCCCACTGGAGTAAGGGTCCCCATTGTAGATGCCATGTCGGTGGCAGCGGCCACCAAGAGGGAACTAGCTCAGGAGAGTCCCTCTGTTCATCCCCCAAGCAAGGAGTCTCGGTCGATGGACCGTTTAGGGAAGCAGGTCTTTAGCTCGGCTTCCTTCTCTGTGAGGTCGCTGAACTACATGGCACATGTGCTTTGGCTGCAGCGGGACCTTATCAAAGAGTACGCTGCATCCCCCTCCCCCTCGAGTCCAAGTCGGCAGAGGACAAACGTTTGCACTCCACCCAGATGGCCACTCTCCGATCCATATCAAACACCTCTATGCAGCTTCTATCCCATGCCACGGAGGGAGCCGCTAGAGCCAGCGGAGCGGACCTTATGAGGTGTCAGGCCTGGCTCCGGCACTGGGATTTCGCGGAACACTTCAAGGCGTCTTTCGCTAATGCCCCTTTCAATGGTTCTGCCCTCTTTGGTAAAACTGTTCGTGATAACTTGGTCCAGAGCGAGAAGGACAGGAAGATGTCTGCCATTGGAGTCTGCTTCTCTGCTCCCCAGAGGTCCTTCTCCAAGAACCAAAAGGGACAGAAGAAGATGTGGTTCCGGAAGTCGCAACAGTCCTGTCCCGCTCCGGACTCCCAGCCCTTCCACGACAGAGGAGGGCAGGGTGGACGCCGTCCTAGAGGCAGAGAGAGCCCGTGGAACTTTGGATCCAGAGAACCCTTCTCGGACCAACCCACGCAACACCCCTGAGGGGTTTGCTCGACTGCTCCACTCTGGAGGCAGTCGGGGGGCGTTTCTCAAAGCACCTAGCAGCTTGGGAGTCCATCACGACAGACTGCTGGGTGCTTCGCATTATATCCAGAGGATATCAGATTCCCTTTTCTCTTTACCCACACAGCCCCAGGTACCTCCCTGATGTCCCACCTGATCAGAGGGAGGCCGCAGCAACAGAAATCCAACAGTTGCTGGAAAAAAGAGCCATCCAACACGTTCCCCCAGACCAGTGCGGGTCGGGGTTTTACTCCAGGTTCTTTTTTGTGCCAAAAAAGACGGGGGACTTGAGACCTATCCTCGACCTCTCCTCCCTGAACCTGTCTGTAACCAAAGAGAAGTTCCGCATGGTCACCCTTCAATCCATTCTCCCCCTTTTGCGGGAGAACGACTGGATGTGCTCTATAGACCTCAAGGATGCGTACTACCACATTCTGATGGACAGGCGATCCAGAAGGTTCCTCCGCTTCCGGCTAGGAGCCAGTCATTTCCAATTCAGGGTCCTTCCCTTTGGTCTCACCACAGCCCCCAGGGTGTTCACCAAAGTGTTAGCAGTGATTGCGGCCCACCTGAGGCTCCAGGGCATCCAGGTCTACCCATACCTGGACGACTGGCTCCTGACCTCCCCGACAAGGTATTTACTCTGCGCAGCCAGAAACTACTTTCTTTGTCTAGCTCCCTGGCTGGGGATCACTGTCAACATAGAGAAGTCGTCTCTTACCCCGGCTCAGACTATAGACTTCATAGGGGCAAGATTAGACACTAAACAAGCTCCTAGCTTTCTTGACCACAGACCGGCTACGAACCCTGAGGCTACATGTGCGGGCCATTCTACATTCTGCAGCTCCTCCGGCGGAATTGGTCCTGAGTGCTCTAGGCTCAATGGTGGCGGCAATCAACCTTTTGCCAATGGCGCGTCTGAACATGAGGGTCTTGCAATGGACCCACCAGGTCCAGTGGTCCTTCCTTCGATTTCCTCTGAGCCATCCCATTCCCCTCAGCAGGGCTTGCAAGAGGGCCCTCTTATGGTGGCTCCAATCTCCAAACCTCCAGGAAGGACGCCCCTTTTCTATGGCCCCTCCCCTAGCCACGGTGACCACGGACGCCTCCCGCCTCGGGTGGGGGGGGCATTGTTCGGGCAGGATAGTCCAAGGCACGTGGGACCCTACGGAGACGTCTCTGCATATCAATGTCCTAGAGATGAGGGCAGTGCTGTTAGCGCTGCAAGCACTTCAGCACTTTCTTCCTGTAGGAACTATTGCGATTCAGTCAGACAATGTCTGTGGTCTGGAACATCAACAAACAGGGGGGAACCAGGTCCTACCCACTCTGTCGAGAGGCCATGAGGGTGTGGGAGTGGGCGATCTCCACCAACCGCTTTCTTATAGCAACGCACATTCCAGGGCGGTCCAACATCCTAGCGGACAGACTAAGTCGCACCATCCTGTTACCACACGAGTGGTCTCTGAATCCCAAGATAGCGAATCGGACTTTCGCCGAATGGAGTCAACCCTGTTGCGATCTCTTTGCTTCTCCCTCGAACACAAAATGTTACGACTACTTTGCTCTCATTTCCCCCTCCGGGCAACCTCCGAGAGATGCTCTGGTGCATGCTTGGCCTCCCAGTCTACTTTATGCTTACCCTCCTCTTCCTCTGATACTGAAGTTTCTGCAAAAAGCCAGCCGATTGGGGAGCAGGGTAATCCTCATTGCCCCATTCTGGCCTCATCAACCCTGGTTCCCTTACCTATGGTCTCATCTGTTGAATCCTCCTTTGATTCTGGATCCCCGTCCGGATCTAATATCCCACCCACTAGATCTCCCAGTCCCGAATCTGGACAATCTCAAGCTCACAGCTTGGCTGCTCCAGTTCCACTTGTAGCTAGGACTCCCGGTATCTCTTCCCCAGTTAAAACTATTCTAGTAGCAGCGCACAAGCCTTCTACTAGAAAGGTCTATAGTAGCAAATGGAAACATTTCTCCATGTGGGCAGAACGTCGAAGTTTGGATCCTTTCACAGCTCCTTTGCCAGCGGTATTAGACTTCCTGTCAGGGCTGTTTCATCAGGGGGCTAGCTCCTCCACAGTCAAGGTTGAACTGGGCCCTTTGATCACCGTGAAATTGTGTAAGACCTTTTTGAAGGGCACCTTTCTGCTCAGACCTCCAGTGAAGGGATGTAGTCCCTCCTTGGGATTTAACGCTGGTGCTTCAGGCCTTAACAGCTCCCCCGTTTGAGCCTGCAGCTTCAGTAGATCTTAAATTCTTGTAATGGAAAACGGCCTTTCTTGTCGCTATCACCTCGGCTCGAAGGGTCTCTAAACTACAGGCCCTCTGTGTAAAACCCCCATATTTGATTTTTCACAAGGATAGAGTTTACCTCAGGACCAATCCCTCCTTTTTTCCCAAGATCGCTTCTGAATCGAATATTAACCAGTCCATCAACCTACCAGTCTTCTTCCCTAATTACCAAAACAAAGGGGAAAGCAAATTACATTCACTGGATGTGCATAGACAACTTTGCTTCTACATCCACAGGAAATCTGGTCATAGGCAATCTGACCAGTTCGTCTCCTTTGCAAAATTTAACTTGGGTAAATCTGTGTCTAAAGTCACGCTGTCTAGATGGATCTCGCAGTGTATGCTTTTAGCATATGAAAGTTCTGGCAGGCCCGCACCTCAGGGAGTCCATGCCCACTCTACTCGGTCTGTGTCTACCTCTGCGGCTTTTAGAGCTAGAGTCTCTTTGGATGATATTTGTTCGGCAGCCACTTGGGCCTCATCTCATACCTTTATCAATCAGTATAAATTGGACATCATCTCCAGAGGCAGAGCATCCTTTGGCTCTGCAGTGCTCCGAAACATCCTTCCATGAAGGCCGCCCAAGGTTCAGGTAGCTGGGCACCCTGTCCCATAGGTTGCTGCACAAATGAAGTTAACTATTTCAGATTAAGAAGTTATGTACTCACCATAACGTTCCATTTGAGTAGGTAAACTTAATTTGTCAGCAACCGTCCCTCCCTCCTGCCCCCTCACTTATGAATGTTTTCATACTCAGGTCCATGGGTGTTACCCACTTTATCTTGAAAGTATTAGTCTTCGAGCAGTATCTGCTTTTTGGCAGACTTGATCTGAGGTCAAAATCACCAAAGCTTCAAAAAAAAAATTAATAGATGTACCAAAACTACTAAGGGTAAATTGTAAAAAACCCCCAGTGTTATTCAACCTCTGTAGAAATTGTTGTACTGTAGTGGCATCCCCTTGAATGATAAACAAAAGATCGTCAACAAAGCGACAGTAAAACAAGACCCCAAAGTCTTTTATAACTGTGCTTAAAATACTGTCCTCCCACCATGACATCACCAGATTGGCATAGGTAGATGACCCCATAGCCACACCCCTTTTCTGTCTATAGAAATTATTCCAAATAGAAAAAATTATTCTCTAATAATATTTCAATAAATCTACAAATAGTAGAAATTTGTCCAGTTTTATGTCCCTGTGAGGGATACAAGTGAAAAGTGAAATAACATCAAGTGTAAAATGATGTGTTGATCTGAATCAAAGATCTCATGAATTGAACTCTCCTTATTTTCTTTAGAAAATGCCACGAATCTTTAAGAAAGAGTCAGTTCCACCTACTAAAGGACTCAAGATGGCATCAATAACCTTCGCTATCCCTTCAGTAACGAATGGGAGCAGAAACAATAGGTCGAAAAGGTGGATCAACTTGACTCTTGTGTGTTTTAGGAATTCCAAAAAGAACACCTGTTCTAGGTTTGTCAATCAAACAAAACTCGTAAACTTCCAAAGAAATTTGACATTAATGCATCATATAAAAGGAATGAATAAGTCTTTCCCTTTTCTTGATGTCAAAAAGTTTTATAATTTCATACTCATCCTTGTTTTCAAGAAGTTTCAACATCTTAACATTATATAACTCCTGGGACATGATCATTGTCACTCCGCGGGTGTCTTGACTCATCTGTTTTAAATTGTTAAAGGCCCTTCTTTCCTCTATAGTTAAATTATGTTGTTGTCTGGTGTTATTCCCAAGGGAAGAATATATTTCTTGTAAACATGTGTCCTCAAAAATTTTTAAAGTGTGTACTAATGGAGGGTTAAAGTTGGAGGATTTAGTTAACGTGAAACACCCTGTAAAATGTAAGCTAGATTTAATCATATCAATTATGGTTTTACATAAATCAGCCTTCTTTGTGGGTATAAAATTAAGTCCTAATCTAAGGATTTTTAACTCATTAGGCTCCAATACATGGTCAGTTAAATTAATAATGTCAAAGTTAGTTGGTTCTACATTGTCATAACTCACATCTCCTCCCCCGAGGAGTTTGAGTTCAGAAATGTCCTGCTTCTTGTAAAAACAGTTTTCTTGATAGTTGCAGGTTTTTTGCCTAAAAAAATCTTATTCCCCAAATTAGTTACATTAACATCATTTGATACATTGTCAACATTGGCATCATTGTCAGTCTCAGAGTCTAAGTCAACATTATTAGTTGAAGCACAAGGAACATCTTCCAATGATTTTTTATTGCCACCAAAAGGAGTCACATATTCAGGTAAAGTAGTTGACCTAAGTTTGTCAACTATAACTTCAGCAGTATTAAAGCTGGTGGAACCTGTTTGGAAAAAACAGTTCTTCCGGACACAGTTTATTGTTGTTAGTGGTGGACCCATTTGATTCTCTACTGTTTGGCATAAAAAAAGAATAAGCTGAATTGTTCCTATAAGCTAAAATGTCTCGCTGAAGCTTGACGATTTTCCTGTTAGTAACCTCACTTGAATGCCTCTCAACCTCTTCAAAAAGAGGCATAAGAAAATCAACATTGTCAACACTGGATAGTTCACTTTCTAAGTTAATTCAGACATTTTTGAAATGATGTTGTTGATCAACAACTTCAAAAAGGACATACCACATTCATTAAAAAAAGTGACTAAAGTTTCGAAAAAAACATCCCCAGCGTATATCCCATTGGGACATTTAAAAAACCTAAGACCTTTAGGCATAATTTTAAGTTCGAGACATCTCTCAAAGTAATGATTTTCAATAGTCAGAGAGCGGTACCGTTTAACCAACCTGGTCAAAGTGTCCCGTTTCTTCAGAGTATCCCCTTCACAATGAAAGTCGTGGTGAACGAACTTCACGAATGGGTTACTGGATACATCCAAAAGCTTTGGTGATTTTGTATCTTGGTTTCTCTGCCAGTTGCTTTTTGTTGATCTGAGGTCAGTCAGGGTTGGCAGGGGATTATGGGTAGGGGGAGGAGCTTGGAGCTCGGATCTAAAGCTATTGAAAACTGCCGCCTCGGATCCAAGGTCGGATCCAAATCCCATAGGTTGCTGACAAAGTTTACCTACTCAGATGGAACGTTATGGTGAGTACATAACTTCTTAATTTATGAGAAAAGAACCAAAAACATGAGTCTCAAATCTGGACAGTTGAGAGCTATGCTTCCTACCTCCCTCTTACACACAGACACGCACAACCCTCTCTACCTCTCATTTGTCCATTCATGGTCTGCAGTCCAAACATCATCTGGCATTCAAATTCCACATGCGCTGAACACAAAGGTGTAAATCCGTTGCACACACCTCTGTTGCGTCTCTGCAACCGAACGCAGAGGGCATTAAGGGTGTTCATAAAGAAGAATGCCCTTAAAAAATACTTAATTTTTTTATTCAATTAAAAAAAAAAATGCTTAGTGCTGTTTCCTGCTTTGCGATACGCTGATACATTCCGAAGTGCCCGTAGGAGGTGGAAGTGTTGTTCTCTGTTGTCTGTTGCTGGCAGAAATTTGATGGCCTGTTAGAGAGACTGTATAAGAGGGAGTCTGCTGTACTTTTATAAGTTTCTGTCTATAGAGGATCTCAAAATGCCTTCCTAACAGCTGATCCAAGTATCCCCTTAAGAGACATGCGTACATACTGCTGTACTGTCTCATGGTTCCCCAAGACTTCCGTTACCTCTTCTTGGTGAAGATTCATTAAGTAATTTTCTAATTCATCTTTCAACTCTAGCTCTTCGGAAGATGTCAAGAAGTTCTCTCCTCAACCAACTACTGTGTCGCCCTTTTCGAATACTTTGTCCGCCATCCCTGGTATAGAGGAAGGCACCTTTCAAACTATTAGCCCTGACTCTACCATTTCCAGGCATTCTTGCATGATGCTACAATACTTTGGGTAACTCCTTAAGGTGTCTTTGTTTAATGCCCTCCTTTGATGATGACCCCTTCTTTAGGGTGTCAGTGAATTATTCGCTCATCTGTAAATAATAGAACAAGGGAGCAAGACTCTACATGCCTCCAGTATTACAGATGTTGTTCTTCCCTTCACATACATTTCCAGCAAGGCCATAAGAATATGAGCCAAGAAAGGAATCCACAAAAACAAGTTTCTACATACTCCTTTGAATGATCCCATTAGCATCCTGATGCACCTCAGGGCTGCCCACCTTTCGAAAATGTTGGTGGTGTATTTCCCCTCCATCTGGACTAATTTCACAAACAATTCCTGCAGTGCCAAAATAGGTTGCTACATCCCTCTCTTCCCTTTTATCTGTAACAAAAAGAAAAAAAGACATGGATCCTGAAACCTATCTTCTTCTAAATCTTAATGTAAATTCCGGATGCTTTACAATTCAGTTCATCCCCTCTCTTCTGCACAAGCTTTAACCAAGGTGTCCCATACACCTCTAAGATGCACAGTACCACAATAAAATATTTAGGCATTCTGTAGTCGTCAAGAGCTAGTCTCTGTCCATTCAGTTTACGTCCTTTACCCTCACTGCGGCCCCCAGGGACTTTGCTTAATGCTGGGAGGTTGAGCTGACTCGTATGTCACTGGAAAAGGCTACTACTGTGCTCATTTACTATGGTTAACTTTTCTAACTTAATATCATCGTCTACTAGCCAGGGCTTACTTATTGTTTGTAGATTTCTAAATCCCCAGGCATTATGAAAATATAGACAAATCAAAACGTATACAGTTATATTAAAACCAGTTCCTGCACAAAATCAGGGTTTTTTTCATAGGAACTCGGTTAGGTACTACTACTTAGTTACGTCTTCACATTGAGAATCCAGGCATAAACTGCAGTTGTTAGATTCTGAATCAGTGTCTGTTCCCATTATTTTTTAGTTTTTCTAACTACATTTTTTTTCATGTGACCTCTTTCTATAGACTTTGACAGTACAATGGTCTAATCTTTACCAGCCTTTATCTTTCCCCTCAACATACACCCAGTATGACAGACGTTATGTTTGTTAATGTTCCCAACCATAGGACATGTGGTTGGACAAACCATTCTTTTAACCTTCCCTGTTAACAACAGTAATTTCCAATGCTTGCCACTATGGTATGGAAGCATATTAAGTGGAGGATGGTCCATCCTTATGGTCCTCCCTGGGAGACTAAAGGTCTTATCACTCCCCCAGACTTGAGAGCAGTTCTTCTAACTTTGCAAGGTTTCCAAGAACCTCCCATCTCCTTTACAGTTTTCTTTTTGCAGAACACACGCTTTACTCTGACCCCAGTGAGATTAAAGTTAAGATGGGCCCCCTGGTCTCTCTCTTACAGGTCTGTCCCCATCTACCATTGATCTAGACATTTCTGCACAAAGGCATCAGGCTGAAGACCTCCATTAGCCTTTGCCTCTTTGGTATCATTAATTATTTTTGGCTTCTATTTGTCTGGTCCCCATTTTAAATAACCTCCAGGAATTATGTAGCTTAATCCAGATTTCCTCTGTCTTCCATTGGAGAT
The DNA here is from genome assembly GCF_019279795.1 of Protopterus annectens. NCBI lineage: Eukaryota > Metazoa > Chordata > Ceratodontiformes > Protopteridae > Protopterus > Protopterus annectens. Next base: position 567,101,067 of record NC_056736.1, read on the forward strand.
AAAGTAGTTTAATTTCCATATTCCTTAACTTAAAGGCATGGCACTTCCAAATCCAATGATAATACGATGGCCCAGTCTCTCTTCTCCCTACCCATGAAGGACCCCTGAACCAGGGAAAAATTGGGGGGGGGGCTTTGACAGTTTCAGGCCTTGTATGCCAAACTACCTACATTATTTTCCATAAAGTTAGGGTGTTCCTCTGGATCAGTCCTTCCTTTATACCCACAATGGCCACAGACACACCCTTTTATCAATCCATATATTGCCAGTTCTCTCTCCTGATCACCTGCCATATTTTACTTATTTGCTCCCAATTGGTTGAAATTGCAGTATCATCCTAGAACCCCTTTCTACCAAATCTGTGACTACCTCATTAGCCTTTCTTCTTGAGCTTCTTTTGACAATATCTGTCCTAAGGTCACTTCTTCAAAGATTCATACCCTTGTGATGCATTACAATTTGAGCATCGTCTCCAGAAGTAGTCCTTTCTTTGGTTTAACAGTGCTCTGGTATCCCCTTTTCCAAATCCATGGCTTCCTCATCTGCTTTTCTCACAGAGTCTTTCTTGATAATATCTCTTCTACAGTCACTTGATCAATAAATCATACCTTTGTTGATGCATTACAAACTGGGCATTGTCTCCAGAAGCAGACCTTCCTTTGGTTCAACAGTGTACTGGCAAATCCTCTTCTGAGGGCCTCCCAAGAGTTGCATAGCTGGGGATTCTAACCCATCAGTGAGGAAGAATGAAAAGGACAACATCGGGTTTAGAAGTTATGTACTTAACATAACTTGGTGTCTGTGTTGTCTGTTTTCATTCTTCCTCACCTTCCCTCCAAGCCACCCACTCACCTTTTCTAGAAGAGTATTGGATGCTACAGGAACTTTTTAGTTCCAGGTTTGAGTTCTCTTATCTGTCCTGTCTCTAAAATTGGTAGACATAGGCAGCAAACTCAATCTGAGGAATTGGAAATAGTGTAGTGCATTATGGGAAGAGGGAGGAGCTCGAGACTAGGCTCTAGAGTCTGGAAAATGTGGCCAAATCGGATCATCAGTAAGAGAGAATGAAAGGGGACAACACAGATGGCAATTACATAGGTTCATAGGTATGTACTAGGCTATCTGCCCGAAGGCATTTATAAGCCTAGCCAGAATGTGTTGGCTTTCGCCGCCCCCTTAGATTAGTTCCCTGTGCCTCTGTCCAGCAGAGCCACTGAAGTGATCCCCGGGGTAAACTGTTTCCCATCCACTTGTCAAGGTTTCTCTTGAAGAGTGTTATTGAGGAGCTCTGCCTAATGTAGATTGGAATCTTGTTCCAAACCATGGGAAGTCTCTGGGACAGGAATTTATCCCTCCAGCACATCCTATTTATTGTTATGGTGAGGTTTAGATTCCTAGAGCATGTGACTCGAGGGGATATGGTTTTCTTTAGGTGGAGCATGTCCATCAATTCTGGGTTGGACATGGCCTTGTATGTCAGGCAGAGATCACCTCTGAGTAGGCGGTATGCAACCGAGTACAGCTGGAGTTTCTTCAGTCAAGTTGCATAGGGCATCTGTTTGAGGCCAGTGATCCTCTTGGTGAGGTACGTCTGTGATCTTTCCAGCTGTTGCAGGTGTCTTGTAAGGTACATCCCAAATGGAGCATTGTGCTCTATGATAGGGCTGATGAGTAGAGGGGCACAATGACCTCTCTTGATCTGGATGCGAACCCTTTTGTGATTAGGTGGGCCGCATAGAAGGATTTTCTAACTACTTTGGCAATGTGATTATCAAAGGAGAGATTGCTATCTACTTTGGGCCCAAGATCCCTTATTATGTATTCTGTATTTAGGGGACTACCACCTAAAGGGGATGACTATGCACTTTTTGGCATTTAGCTTGAGGTCATGATTTTGACACCAGGTATCCGTCTCAGTGAGACCCTTTTGGAGGATGCCTGTCTCAGCCGGAGAGTCAGTTATAGCCCCTAGTTTGCACTTGTCTGCGAACTTGGTCAGCCATAGTCCTCCTGTGCATGCCTGTACCTCTGAGAAGTATATGCCGAACAGGAGGGGTCCTAGGACTAAGCCCTGAGGAACACCACTTGTAACCGGTTTAGAGTCGGACCTAGCTCCCGAAACTCTCAACATGTGGGTTCTGTCCGTGAGCCAGTTGGCAACCCGTCTTGTGACGTAGGGGTTTATGTTCAGGCTGGTGAGCTTGTCTATAATACCAGAATGGGGAATGGTGTCGAAGGCCTTTGCGAGGTCTAGGTAGGCTGTGTGTACCACCTTTCCCTCGTCTATAGCCTTGGTAACTGTCTCAAAGAAGTCCACCAGGTTTAGGAGGCATGATCTGCCCTTAAAGCCGAACTGGGTAGGGTCCAGTGTTTGGAGGTTCCCTATGTTTCTGTTAATGAGTTTCACGATGATGCGCTCCACAGCCTTGCAGACCAAGCTAGTCAGGCTTGTAGGTTGATAGTTCCCGGGGTCTGTTGTGGCTCCACCTTTGTGGAGCAGAATAACCGTTGCTGTGCGCCACTCTATGGGTAACGTAGCCTGTGGAGAGGCTGAGTTTGAACGGTGTGTTTAGGTGAGGGGTTAGTTTGTCTTTGAGCTTGTGTAGAATGCAGCCTGGGACACTATCCGGTCCCATTTATGCTTTGTTTTTGGCTTTGGATAGAGCTGTTTTAACCTGAGTGTCTGTGATTTCAGTGGCTCTACATTCT